>NW_028244133.1:0-191925 GCF_964263255.1 Lissotriton vulgaris | reverse complement strand
ATGACACATTTGTATTTAAGACCCGGGTGACATCTGCACTACAACACGGACACTGGAATCAGTTGATATCTCATATAGCTCACGATGGAACTACGCCCATAGCTCTGGAATCATGGTTCACAGCCTCATGCAGCACTGACATACGTCAGTCCAGCCCACTCCGCTTACGCTTCCAGTAAACCACAACAAATTTAATGACACTTTCCTAACCTTAAAGCGACGATAATTTTAACGCTGTCCTTGTAAATATGCCCCCAATGTCGTGAGAAATACAGCGAAAATTCATGTTCGCAAGTGGAAACCTTGTTAATATAAGACTGTGCACTTAACATATCAATCCACCTTGCATATTAAACATGTTTAAGTCTACTTCAGAACAGATGTTAGGATCCGACATAATCCGCAATTAGCGTGAGTTTTCCTATCAGTCCTCAAATCCAGGGCCGCCTTGTAAATACAACGCTGTTGTAATACCTCCCTCTTCCTTTTTATATTCTCATAGAAACACCTAACTTCCCACTGAGAAGACCTACATTGCAACTCATTGGAGATACGAGGCGACCCCTTAGCAAACCGGCTGCTAACATGCATTAATGCATCTTAGCGTCACCTAGTAAATAGGGCGATATAATATTCACTGCATTTTTGGCTTTTTTTTTAAAAAATTGCGGCAAAATGGCACTTGTTAATATGCCCTAAAGTTGCTATGACACAGCGGGAACCTCGACTCCAGCCCTGCCATAGCAAACAGCAGTGTCCCGGGGGTACACACCCCGAGACACAGCAGGAGCCACTCCTGGGGGGTGGTGTTCCCAAAGGCTTTCCACTGCTCCAGAATGGAGACCAAGCGGCCCCCTCCCAAAATATAAAAAGCCCCGGAGGGTGGTAATCCCCGGGTCTTAGACGGACCTTTAAGCTCCCTCACCCAGTTATTTTGTAGCACAGAGGAATGACGTCCCCTGGGCTACAGGGCCCCTCTGGACCACCATCAAATGTAATATTTTAGACCCTGAGATTTGACCATCCCAGGTAGCTAATTTTTAAACAAGCACAGTAGCCCGCACTTCGTTGTAATTTTTTTTACGGCGGATCCATGCACCCAGTGCACATTTCTCTGTTTTTTAGCAAAAGAAACACTTTTTTGGGGGGCCCTAGGGATCCCTGTGGGACCCCTGAGCAGGTCTAAAGGGTCAAAATATTTCTTACCTGCCCCCTTTATACATTTTGAACACTTGTTCCACTAATTTCGAGACCCGCGCTTCTACCGAGGCACAAAATGGCTGCCAACACTTCCTGGTTTCGAATGTTGACAACCACTTGACAGCCAATTAGCATTCAGTGCGTGATCGGGATGGTGCGCTTTGTGTGCGCACAACATACGCGCACCCACCAGGCCATAGATATATATGTACTTTTACTTGTAAATTTCTCAGAAACTACACAACGTATTTATACCATTTAAGCAAAAGGCACAAGTCTGAACCAAGCACTAGCTCCTTGCCAAATTTGGTATAATTCCGCTCAACCGTTCGGGCTGTAGCAATGAACGGTTCCTATGGAAAATTGCATAGGGATAACACGTTTTGGGACCCCCCTTTTTTCTCTGCCCCCACTTCAAATGCAATATTTTAGACCAGGGGATTGGTCCTTCCCAGGTAGCTAATTTTTAAACAAGCACAGGAGCCCGCGATTCGTTTTTATTTTTTTGCGAAGGAGCCATGCACCCAGCACACATTTATCAGTTTAAAAAAAAAATTGGGGGGACCCTAGGGGTCCTTGTGGAGCCCCCTGACCAGGTCTAGAGGGTAAAAATATTTCTTACCTGCCCCCTTTATGCATTTTGAACACTTGTTCGACTAATTTCTAGATCCTCGCTTCTATCGAGGTACAAAATGGCTGCCAACACTTCCTGGTTTCGAATGTTGACAACCACTTCACAGCCAATCAGCATTCAGCCCGAGATTGGGATGGTGCACTTATAATCCGCGAAAGATGCGCGCATCCACCGAGGCCATAGATGTATATGTACTTTTAATTGTCATTTTCTCAGGAACTACTGAACAAATTTACACTATATAAGAAAAAGGCACAAGTCTGACCCAAGGACTACAACTTTGCCAAATTTGGTGTAATTCCGTTCAGCCGTTCGGGCTGTAGCCGTGATGAACGGTACCTATGGAAAATTGCATGGGAAAAACACGTTTTGGGACACCCTTTTTTCTCAGCCCCCACTTTACAAATCACACTAAGACTTTCAGGATATAGGAGCGGACCGGAGCGCCCCACCAGTTTTGCACAAGTAACTTCAATTTCCTTCCATAGCCTAACTTTGACTGACTTCAATTGGAAATTCTTCTAAGTGTGGAGTTTTGGAACTTTAAAATATTCACCTAAATTCATCCGAATAACGAATTCCGATTTACTCACCTGTTATCAGGAGAGAACCCAGTGCTGCATCTTTTAACCCGGCAATGACACTGAAAAGTAATTCTAACAGCAAAAACAACAGGTGATGGACAAAATGCAAAACAATGTCATACATTCACCCCAGTACAGAGATCTGGGCCTAAATCCATCGTTTTTTTGCTCACCATGCCATTCCAGTTTGAACCCAGTCATATGCAAATAAGTATTAACTCTATGCCCCATGGGAACAGTCCAGCCCGAACTGCCAAGCCAGGTCCTCCCTGGACTGGAAACAAGCATCCAAGGACCGGTCCTTGGATGCTTGATTCCGGTCTAGGAAAGACATGGCTTGGTAGTTCGGGCTGGACTGTTCCCATGAGACACAGAGTCAAGGCTGATTTGCATATAGCCATTGTCTGACCTAGGGTGGTGTGGAGTGCAAAAAAACGACGGATTTAGGCCCAGATCTTTGTACTGGGGTGAATGTAAGACATTGTTCTGCATTCTGTCCATCAACTGTGTTTTTTGCAATTTTCACCCTGAGTGGGCTGGGTATGCTCAGACGTGAGTCCCAGGCTCTCCGCATCACTGGAGTCAAGCCATCCAGGCTGAAGAAGGCTGATAGCCAGAAACCGGTCCTTGGATGCTTGATTCCAGTCTAGGAAAGACATGGCTTGGTAGTTCGGGCTGGACTGTTCCCATGAGGCACAGGGTCAAGGCTGATTTGCATATAGCCATTGTCTGACCTAAGGTGGTGTGGAGTGCAAAAAAACTATGGATTTAGGCCCAGATCTTTGTACTGGGGTGAATGTAAGACATTGTTCTGCATTCTGTCCATCAACTGTGTTTTACATTGTTCTGCATTCTGTCCATCAACTGTGTTTTTTGCAATTTTCACCCTGAGTGGGCTGGGTATGCTCAGACGTGAGTCCCAGGCTCTCCGCATCACTGGAGTCAAGCTATCCAGGCTGAAGAAGGCTGATAGCCAGAAACCAGTCCTTGGATGCTTGATTCCAGTCTAGGAAAGACATGGCTTGGTAGTTCGGGCTGGACTGTTCCCATGAGGCACAGGGTCAAGGCTGATTAGCATATAGCCATTGTCTGACCTAAGATGGTGTGGAGTGCAAAAAAACTATGGATTTAGGCCCAGATCTTTGTACTGGGGTGAATGTAAGACATTGTTCTGCATTCTGTCCATCAACTGTGTTTTTTGCAATTTTCACCCCGAGTGGGCTGGGTATGCTCAGACGTGAGTCCCAGGCTCTCCACATCACTGGAGTCAAGCTATCCAGGCTGAAGAAGGCTGATAGCCAGAAACCGGTCCTTGGATGCTTGATTCCGGTCTAGGAAAGACATGGCTTGGTAGTTCGGGCTGGACTGTTCCAATGAGGCACAGGGTCAAGGCTGATTTGCGTATAGCCATTGTCTGACCTAGGGTGGTGTGGAGTGCAAAAAAACGATGGATTTAGGCCCAGATCTTTGTACTGGGGTGAATGTAAGACATTGTTCTGCATTCCGTCCATCAACTGTGTTTTTTGCAATTTTCACCCCAAATGGGCAGGGTATGCTCAGGCGTGAGTCTCAGGTTCTCCACATCACTGGAGTCAAGCTATCCAGGCTGAAGAAGACTGATAGCCAGAAACCGGTCCTTGGATGCTTCATTCCGGTCTAGGAAAGACATGGCTTGGTAGTTCGGGCTGGACTGTTCCCATGAGGCACAGGGTCAAGGCTGATTTGCATATAGCCATTGTCTGACCTAGGGTGGTGTGGAGTGCAAAAAAGCAATGGATTTAGGCCCAGATCTTTGTACTGGGGAGAATGTAAGACATTGTTCTGCATTCTGTCCATCAACTGTGTTTTTTGCAAGTAATTCTAACCGTACTTACCAGTAACTTTTATTTCCTTCCATAGGAATCCATTGTCTGGTTTTCACCAGAAAAGTTTCTAAGTGTCTATTTTCACAAACTAAAAATATTCCTTAAAAATCGCCTGAATGACTTAAATGCATTTTTTTAACTGTTTACAGGAGATGCACCAGTGCAGGATCCAGGATTCACCACTGAGTAAGAAAAAGTAATGATAACACTACTTACCTGTTAAGTAAATTTCTGTGTCAACTTTTAAAATACAATAATATTGCTTAAAAATCACTACTGTAACCAAAACGCTTTTACTCAACTGTATACAGGAGATGTCGAAGGAGTGAATCTAGGATCCAGTCCTGTGGTTAGAAAAGTAATCCATAACTAACTGCATTTAACTATAAATTTACATTGAGTTCAATGTTACATTGTGTTTGAAATTGAGTTGCCCATTGCAACAAATGCAACTACTGTATTTAAAAGTCTATTGCCTATTTGCAAAGTATTTAAACTAAAGTAATTCATTCTGAGAAAGTATATTTTGTGATGTAATGTATAATGTAATTATAATGTAATTTAAAAAATAAAATATCTAAAAATAAATAGTTTAGAAAAATGTAGTAAATCAGTATCAAGAAAATAAATATAACAATTAATACATGTAAACATTGTCATTTTCAAAACCTTTGAAATTCACTGAATGTTTGAAACCATTGACACACCAATACAAGTTTCTAAAAACCCACTCAGTGATTCCTACATCTGCACACACATCTAAACACTTACCTATAGATTCACTCATACATGCTAACAAAGATCAATAGAATACTATTACATATACTTATACACCTACATCAACATTACACACCACCACACATCCTATTCACTTATGCAGTCATCATATTCACTTATGCAAACAATTAATCATACTTACATTTACTAAGCTACATACTTATACAAACATCACTTTATTTATTCATATGGATAGTAACTCATACTTAGTGTGTTATAAAATGACTATTACAAGTATACAGTTTTCAATACAGTCACTCATACAATCTCTGAGTTTTATGTATTCTTATTTATATACAACAACTGTCACAAACACTGCCTTTTCTATTTCTACTTTGTTGGACATGTACCATTGAGAAATATATTTACTCATCACCACACCCATAAAGAGATTCACTCACTCAAACAACTGTTTCCACATGCAGTCTTAACCTCATATACCTACTAAATCAACTATTTATACATCTTTGGACAGTGGATACTCACTTAACTAATTAATAACTAATATAGACTTTCACATAGCTAGTAACCAACTTATGTAGTAGTTTACACAACAAGAAATAAAGTGATAGAGATATTCACACAGTTTTATCACTATCCCATATATGTAGTGAGACAATTTAAATTAGTCACTTAGACAGTCAATCACAGTGCTACTAAATCATCAATTCAGACACTTATACATACACTCAGTCTTTAATGCAAATTGCTATATTATATATGGCAGTGTGAGAAAATGCATACAATATTGTATTTATACATGTAGTATTCTTTCTATGTCCACCATTGTCTAACATGTGACCACATGCTATCACTTTAAATGGGCAAAAAGCAATCTGTATCGCCATGTGACCAAGGCCGCTTTGACGGCTGAAACGCGTCATGACAGACCACCTGATGGCTAAATAAAGAATGCTGGAAAAAAGTTGGTCCTTGCCTCGAGTTTTCCTTTGGAAGGAGCGCTGCTGCGAGGTATTTGCAGATTTTTATCGGCACAGGATTGCTGCCGATTGGGACCCCCTCCACGAAAAGCCGGCTCCACTGTGAGCAGTCCATCGCTGCCTGGCAACCCTCTGAGCTCCTTCCTCGTGGAGGAGAGTTGGCGGGGACCCCAGGGGCACTTCAAAGATCCCGTTTTCCGGGAAGGAGTGGAGCCATCCGAGCCTACACCGTGCGTGAACGAGACGCAGGGAGAACGCCAAGAGAGCCCTTGCCGTGAGGTTGTGACAGAAGGAGCGTATGCGGAGGAATCATCGTGCGTTGTGGTGCCAGGCGGCGCCGATCATTAAGACAAGCAGCTGGTTCCGACCTGCGTTCGTGGAAAACAACCGGAGGCGCTCAGAAGGGACAAGTACATACGGAGGCGCTCGGAGTGTGGAGGTACGTGCTTAACCGCCCAAGTCAGCGGCTGCTGACACTGACTATTTTAGCGCGGATAATAGCGGTTAAAAGTGCACGTTATCCAGCACTTGTTAATACTGGCCATCAGTGAGAGAATGTCGGGCGATGTACGGAGGGCCCGTGAGCTCGCTGCACAAGCGATGTTTTCAGACGACATAGAGCAGGAGGAGACTACTGGGAAGGAAGTCGGGGCAGGGGGGCCTGAGGGTGCAACAACGAGTACCGCCAGAGACTTGTTCAAGGAGTTAGAAAAACTTAAAAGAAACAAACAGTCAAAATGGTGGGAAGCACGCTCACTCAAGAGATATCTAGATGTTGGGAGAGTCCCTAGAGGACTACGCATCATGTTGGCCCCCAGCTATGAAAACCCGAACCCCTTAATGATGGAAGAATGGGGTCAGTGCAATCTTGAGTCCTCGCGCAAACTAATGCAGATCCTAGTGAAGTTTGCTGAGATTGACGGGGAGGAACTTCAGACTAAAATAGATAGTATTGAAGAGAAAATAAAGGCACTGCAGGGTGATAAGGAAACTTCACAAATCACCAAAATGAGAAGTGAAATGCTAAGCAGACTTTCAAAAGAGGAAGAAAAAATCAAAACAAGAAAAATTTATAAATTTAAAAGAGACCGGGACGACTACGCAAACGGCCAAATATTCACGTTTGCACGTCGATATGACAATTTAAGAAAAGCCACAGCAAATAAGAGAGGTACAGCAGGTGCGGGGGCAATGCCGGCCGAAACTGATGAAGTATCTACATATAGCTCAGCTGCAGAGAGTGGCTCAGATAATGAAGGAGCAAGAGGCAATGTTGTTCTCACGATGGGGGAAGAGTTGGCGGTCTTGAAAGATGGCAGAAAGACAACCCTAAGATCGCACTTCCAGGGAAAACAGGCCCAACCAAGTCCCAACGCAGGAGGGGCAGGAGAAAAGCAGCCAAACAAAGGCGAGCCACCCAAGCGGGGTCGAGGACGGGGCCGGGGACGGAGCAAGAAACCCCAGATCTGACTGAAAACAACATCATGGAGTCTTCAATATCGGTAAGCTGTAATGGAGACCGATCCAGCGAGACAAAACAGACCCAATCCATAATTAACCTCAGCACAACGGAATTATCAGCTGCGGAACAACAACTATTGAGCTTAGGTTTAAGCTTCTGCCCAGAGTCCAACTTTTCATATACCACCACGAGGGCAGACATATATAGATATATTAGGAAACTAAAATTGAAAAAACAATTCCTTAATAAAGCAGCCGGTACAGCAAATGCCCCAACACAACTAACCGCAGGTACCTCAGATTTGGCAGTCAGTGACTTAAACCTGTACCGTGATGTCTGCCAGTTGGGAATCGATGAAGCCTTGGGGACACAGGACATAGTGGCGTCCATTGGTCAAAGGAAACCAACTACCCCATTCAAGCCTAAGTCAAGATATATTCCCCTGGCGGCACGAGATGGCCTGGACTCATTCAGTGACGTCATGGTGCAACAAGTCAAAAAGATGGCACTAAAGACTGACAAAAAGCGTCAATTTACGAACAAAGAGAGACAAATTAATCAATTGTCCATCAAATTGAAAAATGCTGATGTAGTTGTTCGAAACTCGGACAAAGGTGGGAATATTGTTTTATGGCCAGCCATAGAATATCTAGAGGAGGCCCATAGGCAACTAGATGACCCACAATGTTATTCCAAGAGCACCCCCCAGAAATACAGGGCGATGTTGGAGGCTCTATTCAAGAACCAGGTGGCATGGAAGGGCTTTGGTATGCTTAGTGGAGATGAGTTTAAGTTCATCAAAAAAGATCATCCACTGACACCCTATATCTATTTCATACCAAAAGTCCATAAGAATATTTCCAAACCCCCAGGAAGGCCAATAATCGCAGCTTGTGGGGGCCCTTTGGAAAATCTTTCAAGATACATTGATTACTTCTTGCAGCAACACATGAAGTCCCTAAAGTCATATATACAAGATTCAAGTGACTTTCTGCGTAAATTGAATGATGTTCCATGGAGCCCCGATTTGTTGTTGGTAACGTTGGACGTCAGTTCACTATACACTTGTATAAAGCATAAGGATGGCCTGCGGGCATGTGAGTACTATCTTAGCCGCAGGCCTATTGAACTGACCCAACACACCAAAATGCTCATGGATATGCTAAAATTCTGTCTCGACAACAACTTCTTCAGTTTTAATGGACAAATGTACCAACAGGTTCAGGGTGTAGCAATGGGGGCCAGTTTCTCCCCCAGTTATGCCTGCCTCTTTATGGGGTGGTGGGAGGAACTGGTCCTCCAGCGAAAATTTGAAGATTATTGGACTACTAATGTTACCTGTTGGTTCAGGTTTATTGACGATTTGTTTATTGTGTGGCGTGGTTCTGAAGAAAGTGTTTTAACCTTTATACATGACATCAATAACAACGATCTTAATCTGCATTTTACTTCCGACATTAGCAGGGAATCGGTAACATTTTTAGATGTACAGGTTTTTATATGTAACAATGTGATTTCCAGTACTCTTTTTAGAAAGCCGACGGCAGGTAACACTCTTTTACACGCTACGAGTGCTCATCCCCAACATCTAATCAAGTCTATACCCTATGGCGAGATGCTTCGCATCCGCAGGATTTGTAGCAACCAAGAAGATATGTTTGCAAAACAACAGGAAAGCTTTGCTAGATTTGTAGATAGGGGATATACTGCCGATCTAGTTAACACTGCTATTAAAAAATCAAGGGTTAAAGATAGGGGCGATCTGCTGACCAGGAGAGTAAAAGAAAGTAACAATACCAATGAGGTCAGACTCATCCTGACATACTCCAAACAGGAGAAAGAACTTAGGAGTATGGTCAGAAGAAATTGGCACTTTGTTAAGGATGATCCCATAATTGGTGATGTGATGCCCCCTAATCCATCTATTACCTTTCGAAAAGGTTTGTGTATGGGCTCTATCCTCTCCAAAAATAGCCAAGATTACATAGGCAAGGAGCCCTGGAGACCAATTAGCAGGGGCTTTTACAAGTGCTTGGCATGCAAAGCATGCCAACATGGTGTCAATACTAAAAGATACACAACAGTGATTCCCAAAACCACCAGGGAAATAAAACAGCATCTAACCTGTAGGACAGAATACTGTGTATACATTTTAGAGTGCGACTGTAAGCTCAAATACATTGGCAGCAGCAAACTACAAATACATAAGCGTATTTTGCAACATCTACGCGCCATTGTAAATAAAGATCAAAGTTATCCAGTGGCCAGACACTTCGAGGCGTGTCACAACAGTAAGCCTCAGTGTCTGAAATATTTTGCTATTGAGTCTGTAGCACTTACCAGAAGAGGAGGTGACAGGGAGGCATGCATGCGCAGGTTGGAAACCAGATATATCTTGGAATTCAACTCTAAGTGGCCGGGGGGTCTTAACACCACGGAGGACCTCCACACATACCTTTGACCACTTTGGGATCAGGCCACCCTCACAGTTTAATTAACACCATGATAAGATCGCAGTCTGAAAAACTAGAGGAGTTGGTCCGCACCATGCACTTTGTTTACATATTGTGTTTATACTGTACTATACTATGTATAATTTATATGTTGAGTGTATATATTAGGTGTGTGTATATATATTAATTGATTGATTTTAGCCGTCGTTTTAGATATTAGGATAGTTCGTTTTTTATCCTGGTTTTTGATATGGCGACTGATTTTAGTCATGTTACCGATTCCCTCCTTTTTAGATTGTTTTTATGGTGTGAAGATTATTCTTACATATGCAATATTGATGATGTATATAAATTAACTTGTTTTGATAATAGGAAGCCAGGCACTGTTCTTACATGGCCTAGACTCCCCTTCCTCTCGTATCCCAGTACTGTATTACCTCCAGCACCAGCCACCTTATTTGTAATTGCACTTTATTGATCGCACATTGTCATTTTAGAGGAAGGAATTGTAATTAACAGTAATTTTCCCCTTTAAGACACGAGTGCACTTTAAATATACAAGTGCAATAGTCCAGCCAAAAGGTATGAATGGTATAATGGAGCCGTATGTATGTTTAGGCACCAGAACCTTTCTTTCCCCTCTTGAGCTTCTGTGGCTGGTATTTTTGACGTTTGGAATTCATTTCTTAGTGTTTTTGTTGGATTCACTTTATCACTACTATTACAACAAGAGTAGTGAACAGTTGTATAATGGTGTATTATACCCCAATTCACTAGGGTGAGCACATATTTATTTTAAAAAAGCACAACAATTAGAGTTAGATTGTGATGGACAACCTGGTATATTTCTTTTTCAATGCCAACGGCAAGAGTAAAAAAAGGCATTCATGCATTTAATACCAATTTATAATCAAAATTGGAAATACTCTTTGCACATTAAATTTGAAAGCACAGTATATGCATAATTTTAATCAACTAACAAACTATGCATTACTATGATTTATGTATGTATTTATACAGGTATTTTCGAAGTTTGAATAATGGCAGTGTGAGAAAATGCATACAATATTGTATTTATACATGTAGTATTCTTTCTATGTCCACCATTGTCTAACATGTGACCACATGCTATCACTTTAAATGGGCAAAAAGCAATCTGTATCGCCATGTGACCAAGGCCGCTTTGACGGCTGAAACGCGTCATGACAGACCACCTGATGGCTAAATAAAGAATGCTGGAAAAAAGTTGGTCCTTGCCTCGAGTTTTCCTTTGGAAGGAGCGCTGCTGCGAGGTATTTGCAGATATATATATATATATATATATATATATATATATATATATATATATATATATTGCTCCACCGTTACACCACCGCCGCCGTCCACAAAGTCCCAGGTGCTTGCAGCCAGCGCTGGTGAGGCGCTTAAGACATCCTCCCACAATTCTAGTATTCTGTACCAGAAAAAACGGCCAGCACTCGGATGAGGTGTTATTCTTTTTTATTTTGTTTCCGAATCCCCTACACCCCCGACAGACGCGTTTCGCTCAAGGCTTCGTCAGTGTCTGACGAAGCCTTGAGCGAAACGCGTATGTATATCTCCTCACAAATGTTCCCGTAGCAGAGGGAACTCCGTCGGCTGGTGCTCGCGTTTGAGACCGGGAGCGTGTCTCCTTCGTAATTTTATAAACAAAGGCAAGGACGCGGCACTCTTCTTGAACACGAGTATTTATTTCAGGTCTCTTAGCAAAAACTCCTACGCGTTTCGATCTAACGATCTTGGTCACGGCAGTGTTCTACAAGAGTCCCTTTTCACTTTCCACAATTTATACTATTCACCCAGTTAAACAAAATAAGGAATTGTGGGCCTTGTAGTTTATCATTAAACGTATGTTTCAAAAAACAAAAGTACATTTGTGTGGGGGTTGCGTGTGGGTAACATTTCATATAAGAAATATTAAACATAAAATTTTAAGAAATAAAATTATATGTTGATAGATAAATTCAAACTAAGTCCATTTGGTGTTTTAACAATAAACACTTTGCATCAGGGACCTTCATATAACGTTTTACGTTATGATTCATTACACGGGCTGAGTGCCCTATGTCCCACACTGTTACCCCTTGATTTGTACGTTATGGCCTTTTCAATATTCCTTCACACAGGGTTTCTATCAAAGTCAGTAATCAGAATTATTAGAGATGTACATGCATCTCCTCGTCTGCGTTCAACCCTCTCGGCTGTCTTGTTTTGAACTTTATTATAAGTTTCGACTCCAAACGTCTCAATTTCAAAAGTCTGTCTCCCCCTCTTTCCTGGGTGGGGATGGATGCTAGTCCCAAATATTTAATGTCTTCCCACGTTTTGCCAGTGTGTGTTCTCAGATGTTTAGCCATGGCATAGGTGTTATCATTGTTTTGTATTGCCCGGATGTGTTCTAAAATTCTCTTCTTTAGAGGGCATTTGGTACTTCCAATGTATTCTTTTCCACATTGGCACCTGAGCATATATACAACAAAGGAGGATTCGCAGGTTATTTTTGTTTTGATTATGAAGTCTTTGCCAGAAGGGTCTGATAGGGCTGTTGTGTTTTGTCCTATTCTGCATGCTTTGCACGTCTTACATTTGGTAAATCCAATATTTCTTTTTTGCAGCCAGTCTTTTTGTTTTGTCAATGAAAAATGGCTGCTTACCAAATGGTCTGAGAGATTAGGCGCTCTCCGATATGTAACTAAAGGGCCAGTTCCAATGTCACTGCCAATGTCTGGATCTTTCATTAAGATATGCCAATATTTTGCAAGAATTTTTTGAATTTTGTAACTTTCTTTGTTATATGTTGCAATCATTCTTGGTTTTTCTTCATATTCTGTTGTTTGTTTGTTTGTTTTAGGCTGTTCAGTTTCTTTTGAGTCAATGATTGGTTTTTCCAGGTTTAGTGTTTCCAATCTTGTTTTGCATTTGGCTTTGTCTTCCCCAATGGTTATATCTCTGTGTTTGTAACCTCTTTCTAGAAACCGGTTTCTTGCGTCGTCGAATTTTTTCTCCATTTCTTGTTCTGTTGAGCAGTTTCTTCTCATGCGGAGAAATTCACCGTAAGGTATGCTTTTAACCAGTTTTTGGGGATGGAAACTCAATCCGTGCAGGATGCTATTTGTTGCTGTTTTTTTTCTGTGGGTGGTTGTCTCAATCTTGTTGTCATGTACAAACACTTTGATGTCCAAGAACTCAATTTCTTTCGGACTGATGTTGTACGTGAACTTTAAACCAACATCATTTGTATTTAGGACATCAAAGAAGGTTTTAAACTCAGATGTGCTTCCCTTTCACAAGAGAAACAGGTCATCTATGAACCTCACCCAAAGTGCTACTTTAGCCATGTATTGGTCGTTTTCTTCTCTCCAAGCTATGCTCCTCTCCCACCACCCCATCATGAGGTTCGCATAGCTTGGAGAGAAGGAAACTCCCATGGCTGTTCCACACTTTTGCTGGTACATTTTGTGGTTGAATAAGAAAACATTATTATATAAGCACATCCTGATCATCTCAGTTAGCATTTTTGAATGTTCTCTTTCTGTTATAGGCATTTGTTTCAGAAAAAACTCTATGGCTTTGATTCCAATTTCATGACTGATGGAGGTGTAGAGCGACACCACGTCTATCGTTACCAGTGAGTAAGTTGGATGCCAGTCTGTGTTCATCAGAACTTTGAGAAAATCTCCAGAGTCTTTTATATAAGATGTCAGGGTGGGAACTATTGGAGCAATAAAGTAATCCACATAGTTTGCAATGTTCTCATACAAACTGCCACAGCTGGATATTATTGGTCTGCCTGGGGGTTTATTGAGTGTCTTATGTACTTTCGGTAAGAAATATATTGTGGGTATGATAGGGTTTTCCACCATTAGATATTTTTTTTCATCATCCGTTAGAAGGCCATTTTCTTTCCATGTATTGAGCTTTTTCTCCAATTCTGTTATGAGTTCTGGGATTGGATTGATGTTGAGCGGCTCATAATTTTCTTTTTCAGTCAATTGTCTGAGGGCTTCTTCTATATAATGTTGTTTATCCATTATGATGATGTTCTTCCCCTTGTCCGCCGGTTTTATTTCAATATTGGCATTGTTTTTCAAGGTTTGTATTGCTGCTCTTTCTTTTTTGGACAAGTTTTCTTTTTTCCGAGGGTGGTTGTTTGTCATTTTTTCTATGTCCCCTATTACAAGGTCATGAAAAAGGTCGATTTTATTGCCTGGGTGAAGAACTGGAGAAAATTTAGATTTTGGTTTAAAAGGAGTTTTTTTATGTTTGTCTGTCACTATTTCCATCTCGTTTAGTATTTGTGTTAAGGTTACTTGGGATCCAGTTTCTTCGTTTGCCAATTCATATGCAATTTGAAGATGGGGAACGTCCTCAATGTTGTACTCATTGTTAATTATTGTTTGTTCAAGGTTTTCATTTATTTCTGCGGCGTGGTCAGATGTTCTTTCTTTTATTCTTGATGTTTTGCTGAAAAACTTCTTTAGTTTCAGTTTCCTCACATATTTGTATATATCAATTTTAGTGTCCACTTCATCATGATGGGTTTCCGGGCAAAATGAAAGGCCCTTGTTTAGTAGGTTTATTTCTTCTTTTGAGAGGTTGTATCTTGACAAATTGATTACTAGATTAGGTGATTGTTTGGTTTTCCGACTTAGCTTCTCACTTGCCGCGATCTCAAGTTGTATCTTGTTCCTATGTTTTTGGCTTCTTCGGGTTTTACGTTTTGTCTTCCCGAGAAATAAGTGCCCCTTCCTCTTGCTCTTTGTCGCTGGGGTCCTCGTCCTCGTCCACTTGGAATGTATTGGGGCGTTTGCTGCTGGTGATACAACAGTTCTAGTTCCTCTAAAAAAGAAAACCTACGTATTCCTGTCGCTCTTTGTTCCCCATCACTTATTTCTGACTCTGATCCACTGGTTTGTTGGGTAGTTCCCTTCTTTGTTTCATCCCATTGTTTCTTTGCAGAGTCGAATTTTCGTGCAAAAGTTAAAATTGTGCCAAACTTGTAATCATCCTCATCGCGATGAAACTTGCGTTCCTTTCTTTTTTGAACATCGTCATCGTGTTTGTCCAAATTTTTGTTCATCTCAGTTCTCAGTTTTTTTGTTGTGGCATTCTCTTCTTTTAGTGCTGTTATTTCTTTTTCAGTATCTGTTATTTTTTGGATCAGCTCTTCGACTTCTTTTTTAGCATATTTTATGATTATCAACATCATCCTCTTCGAACAGTCCATATTATTATTGCCCCATTCCTCCAGCATCTCAGGCTTTGTGTCTGGGTGGTTGGGGAGAGTAAAAATGCGGAGACCTCTGGGTCCCATGTTGCACTCTACATATTTTTCTAGAGTTAGGATCTCCCATCCCCTTGATATTTCTTTTCTCATTAGTTTTTATATTATATATATATATTTATATAACCTACTGGCGGTCGCCAGTAGGTATATATAGTTAGGATTTTTTCTCTATGGGACTTTTGAAAATTCTATGTCTAATAACTTTGGCGTTTGTGGACAGAATCAGCTGAAATTTTTAGGAAAATGGCACATTTTGTTTCTGAGCAGCCCCTAAAAATTTGGGGGGGCTTCGTCAAGGGGAGGCCGAGAAAAATTGGGGGTCCCAAAACGCGTTTTTCCCATTCATTTTTCCATAGGGCGTTTGGCCTCACTTTTAGCTCGAACGGCTGAATGGATTTGCACGAAACTTGGCAAAATTGTAGGGACTGTTAGCCCGATGTGCCTTTGCTGGGTCTCAATATATGTGCTCCAGTGAATTTTGAGAAATTAACATTTAAAAAAACAGATATATCTGTGACAGCGCTCCGGGTAGCGCTCCGGTTCGCAAACTTTTCGCGTAACGGAGCTTTGCGAAGCGAAGCTGATTGGCTCTCCGGTGTCTGTCAACATTCTAAACAGTCCGGAGCGGCCGCCATCTTGTCTCTCGGTAGGATCGAGAGACAAGAAGAGGAGAAAAACGAAGGGGGATTTTAATGAAAGGGGGCAAGGTAGATCCTTCTTGACCCCCTAGGAATAATGTTGGGGTTATTAAAGGGTCCCGTGGGGCAAATAAAAAAAATGTGTTTTTTTGCGGTACAAGTGCTTTCCGGTTCGCGAACTGGGTAGCGAATCGGTGGGGCGCCCCGGGGGGCGGGGGGGGAGCGGCGTGAACGGGCCTCCCCAGGTGGAGGCTTGTCTGCTGTAGTGGGGCGCCCCTTTAGCGTTTCACTTTCCATTCAGCGGTTTTCCGCCCGCTTTTGCTGCACTGTGTCTCGTCAGTAGCGGTCTGTTGTGCGAATAGTCCGAAGGCAGCACAATGTCCCGAGATCTGGACGGCACCCAGGTGATGTTCTTTACTTGCTGCACTGGTCTTGGCATTTGGCATCCTACAATGTTGCACCGAAAAATGGTGTGGGGCGCCCCGGGGGGGGGGGGGGGAGGCGGCGTGAACGGGCCTCCCCAGGTGGACGCTCGTCTGCTGTAGTGGGGCGCCCTTTTACCGTTTCAGTCACCAATCAGCAGTTTTCCGCCCGCTTTTGCTGCACTGTGCCTCATCCGCCATTCAGCTGTTTACCGCCCGCTCTTGCGGCTACAGCGTCTCGTCCACCATCCAGTAGAATTGCGCCCACTCTTGCGGTGCAGCGATAGGCGGCTGCCATAGGACTCTTAAAATGGCGGCCGGCTCTTCGGATTTGTGCCTGGTCCACTAAAATGGCCCTGGGACACCTTGGAACTAGGACGCTTGTCTGCTAGGGCTTGGGCCCCATTCTCGAAAGCGTCCCCTCAGCCATGAAGATTCTACAAAAGTCATCGGGGCCCCCGACTCCCTCAGGCTTCCGGTGGGGAGCGGCTGCCATGATTGCTTGCGGAATGGCCACGACGGAGCTACGAGATGGTGGTGCTCTCATGCTGTCGCCAGCTTCAGTCTGAAACATCCAGAAACACTGTAGACTATCAATTCGATGACTTCCGGGGGAGCCTCAACATGACCCGGTAGGGAAGAACTTGCCCTCCCCTCTTTTGACTGATGGTTCTTGTTGCCTGTCCCCTCTGTTGTCATCTAACGGAACCTTTTTGGATTGCTGAGTGAGAAAAAAAAGGTGGGGCTTTCATCGTTTGGGAAAAAAAATGTTTCAATCCAATGAAAAGTGTTATTTTTAGGTCATATGATCGAGCATTTCATCATTAGGAAACCAAAAGTAAAATGAACCAATGAAAAGTTTTATAAACAAGTCACATGACCTGTTATGCGGCTTTGGGCTATAAAAAGCCTAAAAAATCCGTTGGCCTGTGAGGATCCGATGTGCGAATAGGCCGAAGGCAGCACTACGCGTCGAGATCCGGATGGCACCGAGGTGGTGTCCAGCAAGTTGCCGCACTGGTGTGGCTATCCTACAATGCTGCACCGAAAGACGGCGTGGGGTGCCTGGGGGGGGGGGAGGCGGCGCAAACGGCCCTCTCCCGCCTCCCCAGGTGGAGGCACCTCATGTGCAGTGCGGCGCCCTTTGCCGTTTCACTCGCCGTTCAGCAGAGTTGCGGCCGCACTTGTGGTACAGTGACTCACCAGCCATCCAACAGTTTTCCTCCCACTCTTGCGGTACAACGACTCGAACGCGCTGAGATCCGGATGGCATCGAGGTGGTGTCCAGCAAGTTGCCGCACTGGTGTGGCTATCCTACAATGCTGCGCCGAAAGACGGCGTGGGGTGCCCGGGGGAGGCGGCGTAAACGGCCCTCTCCCGCCTCCCCAGGTGGAGGCACCTCATCTGCAGTGGGGCGCCTCTTAGCGTTTCACTCGCCTTCCAGCTGAGTTCCGCCCGCTCTTGCGGCACAGTGCCTCACCCTCCATCCAGCTGAGTTCCGCCCGCTCTTGCGGTACAGCGTCTCGCCCGCCATCCAGATGAGTTTCGCCCGCTCTTGCGGTACAGTGACTCACCCGCCATCCAGCTGAATTGCGCCCACTCTTGCGGTGCAGCGATAGCTGGCTGCAACAGGACTCTCAAAATGGTGGCCAGCTCTTTGGATTTGGGCCTGGTCCACTAAAATGGCCCTGGGACACCTTGGAACTCGGACGCTTGCCTGCTAGGGCATGGGCCCCATTCACGAAAGCGTCCCCTCTTTTGACTGATTGTTCTTGTTGCCTATTTCTTCTGTTGTCATTTAACGGAACCTTTTTGGACTGCCGAAAGGTGTTCGGTCCGACCGCTGGTTGGTGGAGACATTTTGACTATATGCTGGACCTGCACGGCCTCGCATAAAATGGCGCCGGTATAAATGGGACTCGTAACTCCTTGTTGTGTACTGGTTGCCCAACCTTGATATCACGAGATACGTATGCAGTTTTGAAGCACATGGCGGGCGGGGACGAGAATTGATTGAACATTTGGACATCCCTATTGATATTAAGTTCTGATGTGTTATTGATTACTGTACTATTGAAAGTTCGAATTAACGTCACCCATGGTACTTGCCCGCAAATGTATATCTAGATAATTTTATTGTAACTGGCCCTGTCGTACTTTAATTATAAAATGTACGTTCCCCGATTCCGCAACTGTTAGACACCTTAGTTCTTGCAACCTAATGGCCCGCTCGTTACGTTCTTCTACAGTGTAAATGTCTCCTCATCATATACGATTCCAGTATGCTCCGTGGCCGGCCCACGTGGTTATAGGCCCGTTTTTGTATACTGACATTTTCACAATAAAGGTTTTTAAAACAAAACATGGTAGTAGTACCTTTTTTGGTATAGTTTTGAATAATAGCCACTGTTTTCGAATGAGTAAAAGGCAAGTGAAATAAAGCAGCCCGATTACATGACGGTTGAAAGGTATAATACGCAGGAACGCAGTAAAGATAAATGGTCAAGGGCTGTTGTGTTTTCCACTCCTGCAACATAAAGTGATCGATAAGAATCCGATATTCATGCCTATCAGCGACTAAGACAGCAGGCCGAGCCTCTTTTGCTCAACGGCTCCCTCATGGGATGAAGAAACGCAATTTTTCTCGAAATAGGAATATTTTAATTGCAGGACAGTTGTAAATTTCCCAGGAAAATACATTAGCCTGGAACATTGTTTGTGATAAACTGTAAATGCATCTGGGTCCTTTGCTTTACAAGTCAGAGCGAAAAAAAAAAGGTGGGGCTTTCATCATTTAGGGAAAAAAAGTGTTCGAAAGCAATGAAAAGCGTTATTTTTAGGTCATATGACCAAGCATTTCATCATTAGAATAACAAAAGTAAAATGAACCAATGAAAAGTTTTATTAACAAGTCACATGACCTGTTATGCTTACATTACGTGCTGCGCGCCGCGCTCTGGATCGTTTCCGGGAAGCTGCGCCTCGCGCACCGGAGCACTTCCGGGTGCGCTAACGCGGCGTGTCATATGACGCATTACGCGACAACGCAGGTCCAGAATATAGTCAAAATGTCTCCACCAACCAGCGGTCGGAACACAACCCCTTTCAGCAGTCAAAAAGTTCTGTTAAATGACAAGAGAAGGGACAGGCAACAAGAACCATCAGTCAAAGAGGGGAGGGCAAGTTCTTCTCTACTGGGTCACGTTGGGGCTCCACCGGAACTGATCGAATTGGTAGTCTACAGTGTTTCTGGATGTTTCAGACTGAAGCTGGCGTCAACATGAGAGCACCACCATCTCGTGGCTACGTCGTGGCCATTCCGCGAGCAATCATGGCAGACGCTCCTCACCGGAAGTCTACGGGAGTCGGGGGTCCCGGTGACTGTTGTAGAATCTTCAAGGCTGAGGGGACTCTTTTGGGTATGGGGCCCATGCCCTAGCAGTCAAGCGTCCGAGTTCCACGGTTGCCTAGAGCCATCTTTGCAGGCCAGGCCCAAGTCTGTGGAGCCGACCGCCATTTCGTGAGCTCCGTAGCAGCCGCCTGTCACTGTACCGCAAGATTGGGTGCAATTCCGTTGGATGGCGGGTGAGACGTTGTAATAGCAAGAGCAGGCGCAATTCAGCTGGCCGAGCGAGGCACTGTGTCGCAAGAGCGGGCGCAAGTCAGCTGGTCGAGTGAAGCGCTGGGGTGTAGCTGAGAAACCTCCACCTGGGGAGGTGGGGGAGGCTCGTTTGCGCCGCCTCTCCCTTCTACTGCACCCCATGCCGTCTCCTGGCGCAGGTATATGTAATGGTCGGACCAGGGCACCGCATGACGTGTCTTCAGGTCAAACGGATTGTGGGACAAGGTGTGGAGCAGGCGCAATTATCTCGGGGGCCTCCGTCAAGTGGTTCAGGGAGGCACCGCATCACATTGTTTTCCAATGCAGTCAGGTCCACAACCAGCCCCAATTTACTTTGAGAATAGTGAAGCTGCAGCAGGTGCAAATAAGCTTCAGACAGTGTTATAAGCGTTGCTCGGAACCCTTAACTATTGCACCCAACATCCAGGACTTATGCCATTTGTGCAAGGCAGTGACATCAAAGCATCTCAGGGACCAAGCAACATACCATATCCAGAGTCCTTCCCACAACCTCTGCCTTCCTTCTTACCTAGTTATTGTTCTTTCACTCCCACTCCAGGCTTTTAGTCTGTGGATGGAAAACCATGAACCTACACTCACCTATGAAAATCAAACTATTGATGCTTGACTGAGGCCAAGGAGATCAGAGTGCATGAGTCTCATGCTCGATCGATTGAGCTAGCCGGATCAGGCAATAAGAAGGTGGTGGTGGGGGTGGCGGCATCAGCAAGGCATCCCCCCACACAACTTGTCGGACTTCACCTCTGGATGTACTGGGGACGAGCCTAGGCGCATGGTGTCGTCCCCGGGCAATTTGCACAACGGTCTTCCACCCCTAGGCCGCCAGCTATGCTACCTCGACAGGAACAGTGATGGGTGTTGCAGCAGGCTGCCATGTAAATAGTTATTTAATAAAACGTTTTACCCTGTTACTTTGCTGGTGTGTTGTATATAGTTATAATATTTGCATAGGGTTTGTCGTTGTTTTGGGCGGGGTGGGCGGCGGAACCGAGCTGTCCTGCAGCCATCATGGCGTCGAGCTCAGTTCCTCTCACTAGTTTCGTATTTCTCATGAGGTGTTGTTCCTAATGTTTCTATTTTAGCGAGGTCAAGAAGAGATCCCATTAGTGGCCTACTGATTTTGCTTGATTCATTTTGTTTTTTTAACGATTTTTTACTATCTGCAAAGACTAAACAGAGTATTGCGACTCTGTGCTTGTTTGTAAATAGAGAATGAACCAAAGAGAACCAATTCCAAAACAATAAATGCTAGGATAACAATCAATCAAATGGAGAGGGAAGCAGGCACGACGGATTACAACGGGGGCAAAGGCCTGCGTTACCTACCCTTCACTATCTGCAAAGAGAGAATACTCCTAAAAGAAAAAGGGGGGGGGCAGCGTTCAAACCACATCAGCGTGCATAAACACGAAAATGTTTTTACCTACCACGTACTTCACATTTTACAGCTTTTGATATTTGCTATTAAAAAACCATTGAAATTCACTGAAAAACCATAGGTTATAGACCATATATAGTTAGGAATTAGCATTTACAAAACCTTGAAAATTCACTGAAAAAACCATGGGTTATAGACCATATATAGTTAGGGATTAGCATTTACAAAACCTTATTTTACTTGCACAAAACCATTGAAATTCGCATATATAGTTAGTTGCACTAACTATATATGGTCTATAACCCATGGTTTTTTCAGTGAATTTTCAAGGTTTTGTAAATGCTAATTCCTAACTATATATGGTCTATAACCTATGTTTTTTCAGTGAATATATATATAACCTGAACCCAAGTGTCAGTCTCGAGAAAACGGATGGGGAGAGAGGTGCCGCCGAGGACTGGACCTCGGTATTGGCCCCTAGTCACTTTCTAAAGCAAGCTGACATGGGGGAACTTCTTGCCAAAAATGTTGAAAATAGATTGTGTTAATTAATTGCAACAGGATTTTAATCACCGCCCACTGGAGGGTTAAAAAGAGAAACCGTCTGGACCCCGGATCCCATAATGCAGCACAAAAAGGAAGTGCCTAAAAAAGATGCCAGCGGAGGAAGTACAATAATGCAAAAACATCGAACTGGGGAACAAACGGCATTGGCTTCAGGTGCAGGACACATCTTGAAAAAGTTTCCAGGGAGAAACAAAACGCGTCGAAACAGTCCCAATCCTGCTGCATTCACAAAATAAACGGCTTAAATCAGAAAACGAAGTCCCGTGTGCGACTCAGTTTCTCTTCATAGAGATAGTGTGGACATGAATATCGGCTTGGTTCTGCCGAAGAGTAACGCACCACCAGAAGAGCGCCCATGCTTTCCCAACCTGAACCCAAGTGTCAGTCTCGAGAAAACGGATGGGGAGAGAGGTGCCGCCGAGGACTGGACCTCGGTATTGGCCCCGAGTCAGTTTCTAAAGCAAGCTGACATGGGGGAACTTCTTGCCAAAAATGTTGAAAATAGATTGTGTTAATTAATTGCAACAGGATTTTAATCACCGCCCACTGGAGGGTTAAAAAGAGAAACCGTCTGGACCCCGGATCCCATAATGCAGCACAAAAAGGAAGTGCCTTAAAAAGATGCCAGCGGAGGAAGTAAAATAATGCAAAAACATCGAACTGGGGAACAAACGGCATTGGCTTCAGGTGCAGGACACATCTTGAAAAAGTTTCCAGGGAGAAACGAAACGCGTCGAAACAGTCCTAATCCTGCTGCATTCACAAAATAAACGGCTTAAATCAGAAAACGAAGTCCTGTGTGCGACTCAGTTTCTCTTCATAGAGATAGTGTGGACATGAATATCGGCTTGGTTCTGCCGAAGAGTAACGCACCACCAGAAGAGCGCCCATGCTTTCCCAACCTGAACCCAAGTGTCAGTCTCGAGAAAACGGATGGAGAGAGAGGTGCCGCCGAGGACTGGACCTCGGTATTGGCCCGAGTCAGTTTCTAAAGCAAGCTGACATGGGGGAACTTCTTGCCAAAAATGTTGAAAATAGATTGTGTTAATTAATTGCAACAGGATTTTAATCACCGCCCACTGGAGGGTTAAAAAGAGAAACCGTCTGGACCCCGGATCCCATAATGCAGCACAAAAAGGAAGTGCCTAAAAAAGATGCCAGCGGAGGAAGTAAAATAATGCAAAAACATCGAACTGGGGAACAAACGGCATTGGCTTCAGGTGCAGGACACATCTTGAAAAAGTTTCCAGGGAGAAACGAAACGCGTCGAAACAGTCCCAATCCTGCTGCATTCACAAAATAGCAAACAAAACAGGTGATGGACCGAATGTGGATCAATGTCACACATTCACCCCAGTCCAAAGATCTGGGCCTAAATCCATCGTTTTTTTGCACTCCACACACCCTGGGTTAGACGATGGCGATATGCAAATCAGCTCTGACCCTGTGCCCCATGGGAACAGTCCAGTCCAAACTACAAAAGCCATGTCCTTCCCAGAACGGAATCAAGCATCCGGGGACCGGGCCGGTTTCGAGGTAACACCTCTCATCAGCCCGGCTAGCTTGACTCCAGTGGTGTGGAGTGCCTGGGACCCACGTCTGGGCATCCCCAGCGCACCCAGGGCGGAATATGCAAACACGCCCTGGGTGCGCTGGGGATGCCCAGACGTGGGTCCCAGGTACTCCACACCACTGGAGTCAAGCTAGCCGGGCTGATGAGAGGTGTTACCTCGAAACCGGCCCGGTCCTCGGATGCTTGATTCCGTTCTGGGAAGGACATGGCTTTTGTAGTTTGGACTGGACTGTTCCCATGGGGCACAGGGTCAGAGCTGATTTGCATATCGCCATTGTCTAACCCAGGGTGGTGTGGAGTGCAAAAAAACGATGGATTTGGGCCCAGATCTTTGGACTGGGTTGAGTGTGTGACATTGATCCACATTCGGTCCATCACCTGTTGTGTTTGCATATTCCGCCCTGGGTGCGCTGGGGATGCCCAGACGTGGGTCCCAGGCACTCCACACCACTGGAGTCAAGCTAGCCGGGCTGATGAGAGGTGTTACCTCGAAACCGGCCCGGTCCCCGGATGCTTGATTCCGTTCTGGGAAGGACATGGCTTTTGTAGTTCGGACTGGACTGTTCCCATGGGGCACAGGGTCAGAGCTGATTTGCATATCGCCATTGTCTAACCCAGGGTGGTGTGGAGTGCAAAAAAACGATGGATTTGGGCCCAGATCTTTGGACTGGGTTGAGTGTGTGACATTGATCCACATTCGGTCCATCACCTGTTGTGTTTGCATATTCCGCCCTGGGTGCGCTGGGGATGCCCAGACGTGGGTCCCAGGCACTCCACACCACTGGAGTCAAGCTAGCCGGGCTGATGAGAGGTATTACCTCGAAACCGGCCCGGTCCTCGGATGCTTGATTCCGTTCTGGGAAGGACATGGCTTTTGTAGTTCGGACTGGACTGTTCCCATGGGGCACAGGGTCAGAGCTGATTTGCATATCGCCATTGTCTAACCCAGGGTGGTGTGGAGTGCAAAAAAACGATGGATTTGGGCCCAGATCTTTGGACTGGGTTGAGTGTGTGACATTGATCCACATTCGGTCCATCACCTGTTGTGTTTGCATATTCCGCCCTGGGTGTGCTGGGGATGCCCAGACGTGGGTCCCAGGCACTCCACACCACTGGAGTCAAGCTAGCCGGGCTGATGAGAGGTGTTACCTCGAAACCGGCCCGGTCCTCGGATGCTTGTTTCCGTTCTGGGAAGGACATGGCTTTTGTAGTTCGGACTGGACTGTTCCCATGGGGCACAGGGTCAGAGCTGATTTGCATATCGCCATTGTCTAACCCAGGGTGGTGTGGAGTGCAAAAAAACGATGGATTTGGGCCCAGATCTTTGGACTGGGTTGAGTGTGTGACATTGATCCACATTCGGTCCATCACCTGTTGTGTTTGCATATTCCGCCCTGGGTGCGCTGGGGATGCCCAGACGTGGGTCCCAGGCACTCCACACCACTGGAGTCAAGCTAGCCGGGCTGATGAGAGGTGTTACCTCGAAACCGGCCCGGTCCTCGGATGCTTGATTCCGTTCTGGGAAGGACATGGCTTTTGTAGTTCGGACTGGACTGTTCCCATGGGGCACAGGGTCAGAGCTGATTTGCATATCGCCATTGTCTAACCCAGGGTGGTGTGGAGTGCAAAAAAACGATGGATTTGGGCCCAGATCTTTGGACTGGGTTGAGTGTGTGACATTGATCCACATTCGGTCCATCACCTGTTGTGTTTGCGCATTCACAAAATAAATGGCTTAAATCAGAAAACGAAGTCCCGTGTGCGACTCAGTTTCTCTTCATAGAGATAGTGTGGACATGAATATCGGCTTGGTTCTGCCGAAGAGTAACGCACCACCAGAAGAGCGCCCATGCTTTCCCAACCTGAACCCAAGTGTCAGTCTCGATATATATATACCAACCAATTCGTTCACAGTCCACAAGAACGACGTCCAGGCCACAAGTAGTATTCAAATCTGGATTTATTTCACAGCCCTACTCGACGCGTTTCGGGAATTGCCTTCCCTTTCTCACTTTGTTTGGCACCATCTACGGGTTCCTCTCTTCGTCTTTTCCAGCCTGAAAATAACGTGGCAGCGCTGGGGATTTCTGGGCGAGTTTTCCTTTCATATATATATATATATATTACCTACTGGTGGTCGCCAGTAGGTATATATAGTTAGGATTTTTTCTCTATGGAACTTTTGAAAATTCTATGTCTAATAACTTTGGCGTTTGTGGACGGAATCGGCTGTTTGCCCGATGTGCCTTTGCTGGGTCTCAATATATGTGTTCCAGTGGATTTTGAGAAATTAATGTTTAAAAAAACAGATATATCTGTGACAGCGTCCTAGATAGCGCTCCAGATCCCGTACTTTGCGCGTAACGGAGCTTTGCGAAGCGAAGCTGATTGGCTCTCCGGTGTCTGTCAACATTCTAAACAGTCCGTAGCGGCCGCCATCTTGTCTCTCGGTATGATCGAGAGACAAGAGGAGGCCAAAACGAAGGGGGAAATGAAGGAAAGGGGGCAAGGTAGACCCCTTCTGACCCCCTAGGATTGATGAGGGGGATATTAAAGTGCCCCGCGGGGCCAAAAAAAAAAAAAATTGTTTTTTTCGCGGGGTGCGCTCGGTTCGCGTACTGGAAAGCGGTCTGGGGAGCGTAGTATAAGGAAACAAGAATGAATGACTTTTAACTTATTGTATGTTTTTTGATTGTTCGTTTTGTTGTTTTTTTTGCTTATTTTTATTTACGTAGCTACATGTAGGTATCAATGTAGAGTCTATAATTTAATAAACGCCGTCTCCTTTGTAGATATGTTGCTTGTTGTTAAAGAAGTTATTGTGGTATATGGAATTCATAGCATAGTCTGTCTGGAAAGCCGAAACAACATGGAGGCAGGAGATGATAAAGAGATGTTAAATACACATTGGAGATAATATAGTGGGAGAAAGGAAGTAACTATGTACAAAGTTAGTATGTAACACCAAAAAGTTGCACAGTATATTTAAAGTCTGACTTCACGTTATAATCAATTTGCTACTAGTTTTCAATATATATATAAAAATAAATAATGTGTCAAACAATTTTTGAATTAAGAAATTAAAATTTATTTTTCAGATTGTTTTTCAAAATATAATAGAAAATCTAAAAAATCGTGATCATTTTTTTCTTCATTTTTCAGTAGAAAATCTACTGCATCTACACATTGCACAAGTTCATTGTTTATTGTGTCGTCGTAGAAATCCATGTCAACTTCTGTCTCAATTTTTTTTTTCTGTTTCAGTTTTCAAGTTGTTTTCTTGTCCTTCCATTTTGAATTCTGAAAAATGAATTTTTAAAAAATATATCAGTACAGAAAGGGTATTGTTGGGTTTCAGTACAGACAGGCAGTTTGGTTATTTAAACAGTGTTTTTTTCTTTGGGCAGTGTATGGTATCAAATTGGAAGTAGAAATGTGAAGAAAATTATCAAATAAACTCTTAGTCAATTCTGAATTATATTAGAGAAGTCTAACTCTATCCTTAACTCAGGGCCGGCGCTAGGCATGGGCAGCGTGGGCTGCCGGTCAGGGCCTCGCACTCAGCCCATCAGCATGGGGCCACACACTGGTGATGTGTCCTTTTGTTTTCCTGGAGATCTATCACAAAGAAAGGTGTCGCCTGCAATTAAGGTCCATTGGCGGGGGCCCCTCCTTGGACTCTCATGGATGGTGTCAGGAGGTATAGGGGAGGGAGAAGGAGACGCTCCCTCAATTGCAAGGAGACCATTCAAAAACATTTTGGGGGGCCCATTGTCCAGCATTTTGGCGCACCCTCAGTTTTAAAAATAATATCTTACCTTTTAAATATAATTTGAAGTTATCAGTTGATTTTTTGTTGTTCTGCACTTCAAGATGTAGTAGTCAAAATGGCTGTGTTTCTCTCTCTTTGTTTATATATATTCAGGTACATAACCAATCAAATGTCATGATATAGTAGTAGAAATTGAAAGTAATATTTTAATTGGTTGTCATTTCCAACACTTTCGATATGTTTTGTGAAGTAATTTACCTCAGGGATTTTAGAGAGTTCTACATGCTAAATGGCTAAATGGTATTCCAACTAAATTTGTGAAAATGGTAGGGATTGGTATGTAGTATGAGCTACTGTTTAATTGGTGAAAGTGTCTTCAGTGGTTTTTCTGTAAATTACTTTCCCACCTTTTTTGAGCGAGTGCTTGTCAGTGCGTTTCCCGGTATGCGAACTTGCAG
This sequence comes from Lissotriton vulgaris, assembly GCF_964263255.1. Lineage (NCBI taxonomy): Eukaryota > Metazoa > Chordata > Amphibia > Caudata > Salamandridae > Lissotriton > Lissotriton vulgaris. The sequence continues at coordinate 164,232 of NW_028244133.1, read as the reverse complement.
TGTTACGGGAGTCCTCCATTTTGTGTTTCGGTAGAATTGAGATACAAGATGGAGGGTAAATAATGTTCAGAATGGGTAGATTGGGGTACTTTAGACGTATGCTGTTTCCCTAAGTTTTCTGAGGGTGGCTGAGGAGGCTCATATATTCGTGTGGTTAGCTGCAGGTACGCGAATTGGGTAGCGTACCGGGAAGCAAATATAGGTGAAATTAAGTGAAAAAAAAGGTTCATTCGAAATTTTAAAAGAGTACACTAAGTTAAGGTAGCTCTGAAAAGAGCTTTTGGGTTCTGTGTATGTTCTAGAAAGTTATAAGTAGGAACCAATAAACATTCTTAAATTTAGTATGAAAACTCTGTTCCCCTAATCTGAGAAATGCACGCCATCTCCTCTGTAGATATCTTGCATGTAGTAACGCAAGTTATTGTTGTAGATGCAGCCCATTCCATGGTCCCTCATGTAAGCTGAAACAGACTTATTTACATGCTTCCTCGATTTCTCAATTTGTGGACAAAATTGATTGGACCACCTCCATTTTTGTCTTTGGCATATATTAGAATATACCAAGGCAGTTTGAGGAAAAAGTGTCATCAATTGCTCAAAGGTGTCCTTTAAAAGCATTTCCAGACCTACCCCAGTCAAAGTGCCCAAATCGTTTCCTCCACAGTGCACTATTATGAGGTATGGGGTTGGCAAATGTAAAAAGGTTTTCACCAATGGTATCAATTGGTGACATTTCAATCCTCTTCGACCAATCCATTTGATTTCCACATTTTGTAAATCGAGGTTGTGTAAATTTCTGTTATCAGTATACCTGTGAGCCCAGTGGATGTAGCTATGTCCCAGAATCCAGACTGAAATCATGGCTAGAGTAGTTTTTGCTGCAGTCAGATGAAGTGTGGGAATGAAATGTCAGTTGAAATAGTGATGTTTGTAATGTAAAAAACTGTGGAGTTTAAGTGCAAATGATTCATTAGCAGTGATTGGTGTATTTTCATTGCTGAAAACAGAAAGTTAGGGTGCATGGATGTGTTCTTTGAAAGATGTATTTTGAATGGTTATTTAAAAATGTTGTTATGAAAGATTGCAGTGGATTAGCAGGTGTACTGAGAGTTCAGAGTTCATTTGAAACATTGTTGTGTGAACTTGTGGTCATGATAGGTCAGGCAGGCGGTAGTTGCTATGGAAAAGAGGTAGAGAGGGCAGAGGGGGGAAGGGTGTTGATTTGAAAAAAGTGAGGGAAGAGTTTTTATTGGCTGACATGAGAGATATGTGTGTTGAATATCAGCGTTTCGGTGCCTTTGTTGGTTCCAGACTCTGGAGTGCATACCTTTAATTCTGGTACAGAATAATTGGTGTGTTTCTGAGACTGTTTTCTATTTCAAAAAGAATTTGTAAAGGTGAGTTATCGTTTATATATTTTAGTTAAAGAGTAGTATGCTTTTTGGCGTAAATAAGAAAGTCAGCTGTGTATTTAAAATGATGTTTTGCGTTAAGTGTTTGCATTCTGCTTTCAAAGGCGATTTTGCATTCTTCATTTATAGAATCGGAAAAATTATTGGTTCGGTAAAATACCGAATCGGTAATTTTACCGATTCTATAAATTTGCTATGTAGGGGGGAGTCTTCTGAGTCTCAAATGACTTAACGAATCGGTATTTTAGCATGAAATCAAACTTCATGGTAAAATACCGATTCCGGTGTGCATGCACATTTGTGCATGCACACGTATGTCATGTGAAAGGCAGACCTGCCCTTACATGAATGTAGGTGTATCATTGTTTTACATAAAAGGTTTTAAAACTTTGTTTGAAATCAAATGCATGCACACTTAGGGCCCGATGTAGGTGGTCGTTTAGGCCATTTACCGACCGGTTATGGCCGATTTCGGTCGTTTCCGACCTGTAAATGGGAAAAGGTATGTAGGCGCCTAAATCCAGGGTCACATGTAGGTAAATTTACATTTACAGAAACTGAGAAATTGTTTTTGATGGTAAAATGATGTGACTCCTGCAATGCGTCGCTTTTGCTGAACAGATATATGATGTAATTGTGTTGTTAATGTTACGGTGTACATGTAAAAAAATGATGCATAAGTGTTGCACGGGCATTGTAGATACTCTCCTATGTGTGCTTAGCAATTTCAAGTCACTTCCCCCGGGTTCAAGGGCCTTGTAAATACGTCCCCATTTGTGTCTGGTCATTTGAAGTCATTTTCCTTGTAGTGCAAGGCCCATGTAAATACGCCCCCATGTGTAAAATTAATTAATTTGCCCTTAAATGTTGCGTTTTCAGTAATTTTACCGAATCAGTAATTTTACCAATTCGGTAATTTTACCGAATCGGTAATTTTACAGATTCGGTAATTTTACCGAAAATGCAAGATTGAAATGTGGGTAGCCAATTTTCCATTGGCACATGGCTTTCAGAATCGGTATTTTACCATGGAATACAAATCCATGGTAAAATACCGATTCCTGTGTACATGCACATCTGTGCATGTACACATATGCCATGTGACAGACAGACGTGTCCTTAGGGCATGTCTGTGTGCCACATTGCACACATGCCCGTTTTGGGGGTGCTAGATGGTGTCAAAGTGATACCCCCTGCACCCTTGACAAATTCGGTATTTACCGACTCGGTAAATACTGAATCGGTATTTGAATTGAATCCTATGGACTTCAAGGCCCATAGGATTCAATAGCAAATACCGATTCGGTATTTACCGAATCGGTAAATACCGAATTTTTAAGGAATCGGTAATAAATCAGATGTTGGTACCTACATCCCATTTACCGATTTTGAAATACCGAATCAGTAAAATTCGGTAATATTCGGTATTTCAAAATCGGTAAATGTGATTTACCTACATCTGGCCCTAGGTGTATTATTGTTTTACATAAAATGTTTTAAAACTTTGTTTGAAATCAAATGCATGCACACTTAGGGCCAGATGTAGGTGGTCGTTTCAGGCCATTTACCGACCGGTTACGGCCGTTTTCGGCCGTTTACGATCGTTAAATGGCAAATCGGTATGTAGGGGCTTAAATCCAAGGCCACATGTAGGTAAATCTACATTTACAGAATCGGAAAAATTATTTGTTCGGTAAAATACCGAATCGGTAATTTTACCGATTCTGTTAATTTGTTATGTAGGGGGGAGTCTTCTGAGTCCCAAAGGCCTTAACGAATCAGTATTTTAGCATGAAATCAAACTTCATGGTAAAATACCGATTCCTGTGTGCTCGCACACCTATGTCATGTGAAAGGCAGACCTGCCCTTAGGGCTGGTTTGCTTGCCACATGGCACCTGTGCCTGTTTTGAGGGTGTCAGAGGGTGTCAAAGTGATACCCCTTGCACCCTTGTGCATACTTTTTTCTTTTTTATAGCATTGCCGAATCTAGTTCTTACTGTTATTTACTGTTTGGTAATAGTGATTAATAACATTTTTTATTATATTTCACCACAGATTCAACTGCAGATTATTTGGGAATTAGACAATGCCGTCTAAGGATAGAATTCGAAAGGCTACAAAACGTCAAAGACAGCTTGACCCTGGGAGCCGGCCGCCTATGTCGGGTGCGATCTCAGGCTACACCAGGGCTATAAGACTTGGGGAGGGGGTCGGAGCCAAGCGTCTTCTCCGAGTCCGTGCCATCACACCGCCCCTCGGGGGCCTCCGTCAAGCGGTTTAGGGAGGTACTGTATCACATTGTTTTCAAATGCAGTCAGGTCCACAAACGGCCCCCACTTACTTTGAGAATAGTGAAGCTGCAGCAGGTGCAAATAAGGTTTAGACAGTGTTACAAGCGCTGCTCAGAACTCTGAAGTATGGCACCCAACATCCAGGACTTATGCCATTTGTGCAAGGCAGTGACATCGAAGCAACTCAGGGACCAAAACCATGAACGAACACTCATGTATGAAAATCTTACTATTGATGCTTGACTGAGGCCAAGGAGATCAGAGTGCATGAGTCTCATGCTCGATAAATTGAGCTAGCCGGATCGGGCAACTAAAAGTATAAAATAGTTATGTAAATAGTTATTTAATAAAATGTTTTACCCTGTTACTTTGCTGGTGTGTTGCATATATTTATAATATTTGCATAGGGTTTGTCGTTATTTTGGATGGGGTGGGTGGCGGAGCCGAGCTGTCTTGCAGCCATCATCGTGTGGAGCTCAGTTCATCTCACTAGTTTCGTATTTCTTATGAGGGGTTGTTTTTAATGTTTCTATTTTAGCTAGGTCAAAAAGAGATCCCATTAGTGGCCTACATATTTTGCTTGATTCCTTTTGTTTTTTAAAACGATTTTTCACTATCTGCAAAGACTAAACAGAGTATTGCGACTCTGTGCTTGTTTGTAAATAGAGGATAAACCAAAGAGAACCAATTCTAAAACAGTAAATGCTTGGATAACAATCAATCAAATGGAGAGAGAAGCAAACACGACGGATTAGAACGGGGGCAAAGGCCTGCGTTAACTACCCTTCACTATCTGCAAAGAGAGAGTACCGCTAAGAGAAAAGCGGGGGGGGAGGAGGGGGGGGGGCAGCGTTCAAAGTACATCAGCGTGCATAAATACGAAAATGTTTTTACCTATCACGTACTTGACATTTGACAGCTTTTGATATTTGCTATTAAAAAACCATTGAAATTCACTGAAAAAACCATAGGTTTTAGCCCATATATAGTTAGGGATTAGCATTTACAAAACCTTAATTTACTCGCACAAAACCATAGAAATTCGCATATATAGTTAGATGCAATAACTATATATCGCGCACCCGCAATCCACTGCTGATCATGTCACATATTACATCATTCATGACATGGTCAGTGACATCACTGATGACAACAAACGTTTCGGCAAAAAGCCTTCGTCGGTGTCACAACCCATAATCCAAAACACACCTTAAATGAAATCATGTGATGATTCATGGACATCAACAAGGGACTGAACCCGCAGCAGTACCATAAGCGCCATCTTAGAGTGGTTTTCTAAGAATCAAAACCATACAGATATAAACCATAGATTGGTTAAATCAAATAGGCAGAGGGCAAAATTCGATAATGCATTCCAATGATTATACAAAAGAAATATAGCCGTGGATCGGCTGAGGTCCCTTGAGTGAAGAGAATAAACAAATTCATGACCACATACAATAAAGTGCTGAAAATTATACCTAAATATGTGCAAAGAGGAAGTGGCCTACTTCATATCAGCCATCAAGGCGAATATTATTAGGTGCTATAAATCCACCCTGAATAAATAGTAAAGGAAAAGTTAATAAATCCTACAACACAGCAAAACAAACAGCCGGACGTCCGTCCAGCGGGATACATTCACAGCAAGCTATATACAAATGATCACAACTGTACAGAGGAGAATGGTCATATTCATGAGATCCATCCAATCAAAAACCTGATTAATGTAGAGAGTGATCAAGGTCAAAATATATACACAAACATACAGATACTAGCACAATCTAAGAGGAGTGAGATTCCGATACGAGACGTATAGTATATATACAATATCCTATTCCATATAGTCTAAGCACACTATATACACTGAATACAGATTTACTTTTTCATCAATTGACCATACTTACAAACAGTTATGCATAGTATTATAACGTACAGATAGTCTAAAGGCAAGATGGAATATCAGGTGTTAATGACTATGTACTCCTATTCAGCCCTTCATTTTCCCAGATGGACCACCATGTCCTCACCACTATTCATACCTTTGGGGAACTTGGTAGACAGATCAATTATGTATCTAGACTCAAGGCGTCTGAGCCTTCTTAGCCTATCTCCACCCCGTGGATTGAATGGGACATGATCCAAGCCAAAGTAGCGTAATTTCGTTCTATCCTTTTTATGGTGTTCGGCAAAATGCCTCGCTACTGGGTACGCGGGGTCCACCTTTTCGATCGCCCTCTGATGTTCGAGCACTATCAGTTTAAGTTGGTTGATGGTACTACCAATATATCTGAGACCGCATGGGCATATAAGACAGTACACAGCAATATATATATATATATATATATTCACTGAAAAAACCATAGGTTTCACACCAGTTATAGTTAGGAATTAGCATTAAAAAAACCTATTAAATTCACTGAAAAAGCCATAGGTTTCACACCAGTTATAGTTAGCTGGAAATTTTACTGACATAAAACCATTGAAATTCCCACGTTATAGTTAGTTGAACTCACTATAACTTGCGCGTGCAATGCACTGCTGATGACGTCACATATTACATCACTCATGACATGGTCAGTGACATCACTCATGACATCACTGATGACACCATCCAGTGAATGTGTGTCTTTCTGAAAAATAAATATTAGTGAGTAATATTTAGATATTTAAATATATGTATTAGTGTTTCACTTTGTGTATAAGTGGATGCATGGGTTGGTGAGTAGCTACATGTGTATGAATATGGGTTATTAGATGTTTTTTTTAATATCAGTATGAGTATCTATATGGTTTGGTGGGGGTATTACTTAGCACATAGATGCATGAGTGACTGATTCTGTGTTTGTATGTGTTTTGAAGACAGCATATGTGCAGGACTGTATGGGTGGATGAGTGTGTATATGTTAGTGAGTGAATGACTGTCTCACTAGTGTCTTTATCAATAACTATATATGTTTTAATCTAATATATGTGAATATTGATGTATATAAGTGAGTACATGTGAGAGTGAGGGATTGTAAGAGTTCCTGTTTAAATTAGTATGTGTTTCTATAAGTGATTGCTTAAGAGATTAAGTATGTGTAAGTTTCCTTAGAAGTAAAGTGGTAGTGTGTGTATAGCTGTATATGCAAATAAATAGATGTTCAATAATTTATTTGTATGTGTGTGAGTAACTTTTGGGTGACTGTCGGTGTGTAACAGGATGTATAGGTGTATCACTACATATCATGAGTGAGTACATGTATGAGTGACTATATAGAACTGTTGGTGAATGAGTGGATGTGTATATAGATGCTGGAATTATTGATTTTGTTGTTGTATCTGGTATGGGTATCTGCATTGTTTTGAAAATTTTAGTTTGTATTTTTGAATATGTGTTTCAAGGGTTACATTACAGTGAAAGGAGGTCTGTCACTGTGTCACAAGGATGGTGTCATCAGTGATGTCACTGACCATGTCATGAGTGATGTAATATGTGACGTCATCAGCAGTGCATTGCACGCGCATGTTATAGTGAGTCCAACTAAACCTATGGTTTTTACAGTGAATATAATAGGTTTTTTTAAATGCTAATTTCTAACTATAACTGGTGTGAAACCTATGTTTTTTTCAGTGAATTTCATAGGTTTTTTAAATGCTAATTCCTAACTATATATAAGGCCCCAAACCTATGTTTTTTCCTTTGAATTTCAAAATTTTGTTAATAGCAAATGTCTATAGCTATAAAATGTAATATTTTTGAAAATGAATGAATCCTATATTTTATTTGTATTTAAAACAATTTTTTTAATGTATATATATATATTATTTTACCCTGGAGCGCTCCTGGGGCGCGCCCCGGTGAGCGGCCCGGAAAGCGTAGTCTTTTGAAGCGCCCCAGGGCTGGCTCCGGAGAGCGTCCCGTTAGCGCTATTGCAGCGAATGAAAACATCATTGTGACGTGTCCCGTAGCCGCGTCCACGTGATACGCACGGCGTAAGCGCACCCGGAAGCACTCAAGCGAATACGATCGCGCAACGTAAACATGTGACGCGCTTACGCGACGCGCCCGGGGGCGCGCCGCATAAGCGCGTCGGTCATGTGACCTGAAAATAACACTTTTTATTGTTGCAGAACAGTTTTGGTTTCATAATGATGAAATCCCTGGTCTTGTGACCTGAACATAACACTTTTCATTGGTCCAGAACAGTTCTGTTTTCCAAATGATGAAAGACCCCACCTTTTTTCCTTATTCTGACTTTGTCCTTTGACTGAGGAAGACCTGTTTCAGCAATACAGAGAACTATTTTGTACTTTCAAATGGCTACTGTAGCAGCAACAGCTGGAGCATCTGCACCACAACCACCACAACCACCACCAAGAGGACCACCACAACAGTACATTGGTGGTCAAGAAGAGGAGGAGGAGGAAGAGGAAGAGGAGGAGGGGAGAAGATGGCTGCCTGAAGAGAATACCCCATACAAGCTAAGGCCACACATTGTATGGGAGTTTTTTTCAATCCCAGAGGGCAAGAAAAAGTGAATGCGCCCAAAGTGACTTGCCTAATCTGTGGCATGGAACTCTCAAGGGGCAACCCAAACAAAAAATATTCATTTGGTAACAATACCATGATTAGGCATATGACCCGCAAGCATCCAAACAACTATTCTGCTGCAGAGTTCAGGGAACTGGCTAGTAACCTCCCCCAGTCTTCAAGGACCACCTCCAAAAGAAAGCAACCCACTCCATCGGTACCAGAAACAACAGAGACGATGCCTTGTATTCAACAACGATTTGAAGATTTTAGAATGACATGCAGTTATTGTGGCAAGCTGATCTCCTATGGGGAAAAGAGCGTAAAGCTCATCGTCCTTGCTCGTGACAATCACAATTGCCCCAAAAAAACCTAATTTTTTCCGTTTTTTGTTTTTTGCTCCAGTTGAGCCATTTTCAATTCCCTGTTTTTTCTTTCTCCCCATAAAAATAACAAAAAAAATAAAAAATAGTTCATAAAAGCCAAAAAAAGTACAAAATGTTCAAAAAACAAAACAAAATATAAAACAACAAAAAGAAGAAAAAAACTGTTCTTTTTAGAACTACCTCCAATTTATAAATAAAGGCTACATTTTTTTAAAACTCTGTCATTCTTTCCCCATGGGCCACTCCCCGGTCCGCTCCCCGGTGCGCATACCGGGTGCTCCCCCACGCAAATCAAAAAAAAAAATTTTTTTTGCCCCGCGGGGCCCTTTTATAACCCCCACATCAAACCTAGGGGGTCAGGGGGGTCTACTCTGCCCCCTTATGGTCTTTTACCCCTTTGTTTTGGCCACCTCTTGTGTCTCAATCCTACCGAGACACAAGATGGCGGCCGCTCCGGACTGTTTGGAATGTTTACAGACACCCGAGAGCCAATCAGCTTTCCGTGCGAACCTCGCGTGTCGCGCCCGCTGCGCTCCCCGGTGCGCGTACCGGGGCGCGGCCATAGATATATATATATTTTTGAACCTAAATTACTCAAAATCCACTGGAGCACATATCTTGAGACATAGCAAAGGCACATTGGGCTACCAGTCCCTACAATTTTGCCAAGTTTGGTGGAAATCCATTCAGCCGTTCGGGCTAAAAGTGAGTTTGACCGCCCTATGGAAATTAACATGGGGAAAACACGTTTTGGGACCCCCCTTTTATCTCGGCCCCTGCTTGACGAATCCCCCCCACATTTTCAAGGAAGGAGCGGAGAGGAGTGGGCCACGAACTTTGAGAAATTCGCGAAGATTCGTCCACCGGCGCCAAAGTTATTCCCAATAGAATGTTGCGGATTTCCTATGGAAAGTAGATCCTAACTATAACTACCTACTGGCGACTGCCAGTAGGTAATATATATATATATATATTTACATATATTTACATGCGCGCAGCTCTCACCCGGCACATACCATTCGCAGTATTCCTTATGGTGAATTCATCAGAATTCAAAGAATCTGCAGTGATCATGATTCTTTAACCACATGCCTTGAGGAATCCAGACAGCGCTTCATAAAAAGAGGCTATTCCAGAACCATTCTTGATCAGGCTTTAGTTAAAGCCTTATCAGTGGATCGAGTTTCACTTCTCACACCTAGCGACTCCACCACTGCTAGCACTAACAACACACAGGATACCACTCATTGTACAGTCAGATTGATCACTACTTTTAGCTCACAAGAGCGTAAGATTAGGCGCATCATTGGCACTGAATGGCCTATTATTCTGACTGACCCTATTCTTGGCCCAATGTTATCTGAAACACCCACAATCACATTCAGACGTGCGCCCTCCATGCGTGATGCTCTGGATAGAGCAGCACCTGAAAACCAACCTAAAATCAGTAAAACTAACAAAATGGGCTTTTTCAAATGCACATCTTGTCGTGCCTGCAATTTTGCCACCAACACCACTCATTATGTCACTGCGTTCAGCGATGTACCCATCCCGATTAAAGAATATCTAACATGCAGATCTGAGTTTGTTGTTTACAAGCTCAAATGTACATGCAACCTGTAGTACATAGGCAGCACTAGGCTGCCTGTTCACCAAAGAATACTCCAACATATTAGAGCTATTGTAAACAGTGAAAGTAATTACCCTGTGGCCAGACATTTTGAGGCAATTCATGACAAAAAACTGAAAGACCTACAATATACTGTCCTATGTTCGGTACCCCAACCGAGCCGCGGCGGTGACCGCGAAAAACTACTGAGACAACGTGAATCCCAGCTTATCATGTCACTCGACACTAAGGCCCCAAATGGTTTAAATCTGACGGAAGATTTGAAAAGTTTCCTCTGATTTTGTCTGTATTTGATTTTTGGTCTTGGTTTCTGTCTGCCTCTTTCTTAGACTGTGACTGCATTGATTTTTCCATTTATTCTTGTTTGAGAAACTGCGGCACCTAGTGGTCTTGGTTTACTTTTGCTTATTTGCTCTGATGCTTTCGGCATCTGATCTATGGAATTTTCCTTCCAAGCATCGGTGTTTTTTTAACCCTTGCTTTTTCCAGTACCTATCCCTTTGCCTCGCATTAATTTTCCCTTGCTTTTCTCTGGACTTCTTTTTACTATTTCACACATTTTTCGGTTGGGCCTTTTGTTTTTATTTCTACTTCCACATCTACCTTAGGGTTATTTTTGTTACAAATGTATTTTGTGTTTAGCACTTCTTTTGCATCACATGACTCATATTATTGCTGTTTCTTCTAGCTGATGTGGCAGCCTTTTTATTTTGCAACAGTGATGTGGTTATTTTCATTCAGGCACTATGTCTTGATGTATCTGACACGAGTTGTTCATTTTATGTTGCTGGCTCGTATCTGCTCCTTCTGGTTTTTTTCAGCACACAACACAGATTCTGGCACTATGCCATTATACTAGCAGTTAATAAGTCTGTTTTTGAGCTATTTTTGCCAATGTCATTGTTTTCATGTTTTCAAACTACAACGTGTCAGATCTTTGTATTTATACCTATTTACCACAAATTGTTATTAGTTGTTCATTTTGCCACTATCATCTTAGTGATACCCAGCAATGATTAATGCCTTATCATCTAATTTTTCATGTTCGAATTTCACTGCTCATGTCGTTGCATTTTTAAAAAAAATTTTTTTGCAGTGTTCTTCTATTTTTCTTGTCTGGGCGTGTTCCCCCAATTAAGCCCCTCCCTGTGTTGTGTATATATACTTTCATTTTTTTCTGAGTGCTTGTATGTGAACAAGCTCCCTTGCGGAGCGAAACGCGTCATTGTGTAATAAAACGTTTTTCCTGCATACTCACTCGAGTTGGATCGTTTGTGAGCTTCTCTGACTGTTTGATGTGGCGTTCTGAGGTCTGCACCCTGCCGTAGCCTGTCATCCATTGACGGGTTGGGAATTCTTCTTCATATATATATATATATATATATATATATATATATATATATATATATATATATATATATATATATATATATATATATATATATATATATATATATATATATATATATATATATATAATACTTATTTAAATATCGAACCAAACCACATTCACTGGATGATGTCATCAGTGATGTAATTTGAGATGTCATCAGTGATGTCACTGACCATGTCATGAATGATGTAATATGTGACATCATCAGCAGTCGATTGCGGACGTGCGATTTATTTTTAGCACAACTAACTATAACGGAGGAATTTCAATGGTTTTGTACGAGTGAAATGTCCAGCTAATTATAACACCCATAAAACCTATGTTTTCTTCGGTGAATTTCTAAGGTTTTTAAATGCTAATTCCTAACTATAACATGTCTGAAACCTATGGTTTTTTCAGTGAATATATAATATATATATATATATATATATATATATATATATATATATATATATATATATATATATATATATATATATATATATATATATATATATATATATATATATATATTTAATTTTATGAATTTGTTAGGATCATACACTCCTGATATTAGGAAATGTACTGCATAATGCAGTATATGCCACAGTCTGTTGTTCTGTTGTTCATGTTTATTTTTGAACTTTTGGCCAACCGGTCTATTTTTTAAGGCTGGTTGTGCTTTCAGCACACTTTACATACGTCATACTTATCAGGACGTATCATGTGATCAAGCTCCTTCGTGGAGCGAAACCCGTCATGGAGGACACTTGTCTATCTACCTGTATGCCGAAATAAAGACTGCACTGCTTGCACACTTAAATATGTGTGGGAGTCCTTAATTCTGTGGGAGAAGCTTTGAGGAGGTCCATGCATGAGTGATTCCGCCGTGCATTGGGCGGTCAGGAAGTTCTTGCATATATATATATATGTGATCAAGCCTCTGGCTAGAGGCGAAACGCGTCATGCGGGCTTGCTGGCCTTACGGAACAAAACACTGATTACGCACCAGAAATTGGGTCTGACGTATTCGTTCTTTACAACAGTCCAAGCAGAGTGACTGGGATGCAGGAGCGCCGGACGGAGTGAATGGAATATATATATATATGTATATATATATATATATATATATATATATATATATATATATATATATATATATATATATATATATATATATATATATATATATATATATATATATATATATATATATATATATATATATCCAAAAGAAAGTTGCCTTCCAAGTGAGTGGCCCACACAGGAAAATTGCTTGCGTTCAATTTATTGAAGGTTTTGCACATGAATGAGGCATGGTGCCTCACAGTAATCTTTGTCCTCCCCCTACGCGTTTCATGCCCCAACAGCACTTCCTCATGGGGCTCAGGACTTTCAAACACGAACACGGCAATGTGTTGACGGCATTATTTAACAATTAATACCCCACCCTACTGGGTGTGGCACCCGCGTGGCCTGTTGGTTCCTGTAGTGCCGTCGCTTTTCCTCAAGTGAGTAGACGTGTTTAGCTTGAAAATAATATCAAAACAATGTTACCCAAGTGGGTTCTGCAGAAAGCCTTTCTGCCGCTTTCCGTGTCTCAATGCACCTTCAAAAACATTTTTCTGTCCCAAATGCCGAGACCTACTAGACACCTCAGCGGGGCTGCACCACGGCGCAGCGGGGCTCTTCTCGCGGCCAAGGCGATGCCGCTCAAATCCAAAAGAAAGTTGCCTTCCAAGTGAGGGGCCCACACAGGAAAATTGCTTGCGTTCAATTTATTGATGGTTTTGCACATGAAAGAGGCATGGTGCCTCGCAGTAATCTTTGTCCTCCCCGACGCGTTTCATGCCCCAACAGCACCTCCTCATGGGGCTCAGGACTTTCAAACACGAACACGGCAATGTGTTGACGGCATTATTTAACAATTAATACCCCACCCTACTGGGCGTGGCCACCCGCGTGGCCTGTTGGTTCCTGTAGTGCCGTCACTTTTCCTCAAGTGAGTAGACGTTTTTAGCTTGAAAATAATGTCAAAACAATGTGCAGCCCCGCTGAGGTGTCTAGTAGGTCTCGGCATTTGGGACAGAAAAATGTTTTTGAAGGTGCATTGAGACACGGAAAGCGGCAGAAATGCTTTCTGCAGAACCCACTTGGGTAACATTGTTTTGACATTATTTTCAAGCTAAACACGTCTACTCACTTGAGGAAAAGTGACGGCACTACAGGAACCAACAGGCCACGCGGGTGGCCACGCCCAGTAGGGTGGAGTATTAATTGTTAAATAATGCCGTCAACACATTACCGTGTTCGTGTTTGAAAGTCCTGAGCCCCATGAGGAAGTGCTGTTGGGGCATGAAACGCGTCGGGGAGGACAAAGATTACTGCGAGGCACCATGCCTCTTTCATGTGCAAAACCTTCAATAAATTGAACGCAAGCAATTTTCCTGTGTGGTCCCCTCACTTGGAAGGCAACTTTCTTTTGGATATATATATATATATATATATATATATATATATATGCTACCACGGATTCCAATTCAGATGCATCCCGACAGACGGCAAGTACCTCCTCAGAACCATAAATAATCACAAAACAGGCGAATTTTTTAGACGAGTTCCGGGTACTCAGAACAAGACGCAAGAAGATACCAGAACTAATCCAAGTGTATCAGAAAACATCAACACGAGGACGACCAAGGGGAAGAGCAAAAGGCAGGGGGGATCCAAAAAAAGACGACTCAAGCTCCAGCAGAGAAGAAGAAAAGACCAAAAAGCCTATGGGAACCGCAAGAGGTGGCTTCAAGAAAAGGAAGTAAATATGGATGAACAAACGATAAACAAAACTATAATTAATTTATCTGCGAGAACATTGACCCTGAAAGAAAAGCGAACTTTATGTTTAGGTTTAAGCTTCTGCCCTACTGAACTGTTTAGTTACGCAGATACTAGAGTGGATATTTTTAAATTCATAAGAAAACTGAAGTTGAACAAATGGCACTCTTTTAGACAGATACACATGTCAACTGTACAGGGTGGGAACGAGAATCTACTTGATACTCCAGTAGATAATAATGAAAGCCTGTCGCTTGTGGACATCTTACTGGACAGCCAAGAGTATACTCAAACAGACATCCCGGGTGAAGTGAGAACAGACAGAGCAGCATGCTCATCTTTTAAACCCAAGTCTGTATTCTGTCCCATCATGCCCCATGACTCCATCAACACATTTCATGAAGTTGTCACAAAAGAACTGAAACAACTCAAACACAGTAAGGGGAAGTTCTCGAAGAGAGATTTCAACCTTACCAAAGAACAGAGACAGTTTATTCTCGAACTTGCAGATGATAACAATGTTATCCTCAGACCATCAGACAAAGGGGGCAACATTGTTCTGTGGGGGAGGGATTTATACATAAAAGAAGCTCTGCGACAACTAGATACAAGTCATTTCTACGAAAAAAGCAACATGACAAAATATAATAATAGTGTCATGGAAACATGGGATAAGATTAATGAATGGAGAAATGAGGGTCTTTTGACTTGGCAGGAATTTTGCTTCCTTAAAAAGGACTATCCAAAAATACCTATCTTTTACCTTCTTCCCAAGGTGCATAAGAACGCTAATGAGCCTCCTGGAAGGCCGATCATTTCATCCATAGGAAGTGTAAACGAGAACTTGTCACAATACATTGACCATTTTTTGAGGGAGTATGTGTGTCGATTACCTACCTATGTAAGAGATACCACAGATTTCCTGAACAAACTCAATGAAATACAATGGGCAGAGGGCTCTCTGCTCATCACGATGGACGTCAGTGCCCTGTACACGATCATTGACCATGTGCAGGGCCTAGAAGCGAGTTATCATTTCCTTAAGAACAGGGATCTATGTTTTCAAGACCACACACATATGATCATCGAAATGATGAAAATATGTCTGAGAAATAACATCTTCATGTTTGATGGCACCATGTATACACAGATACGTGGAGCGGCCATGGGTTCGGCATTTGCTCCTAGCTTCGCTAACCTGTTTCTTGGGAAATGGGAAGAAGAAATCAAAAATAATGGTAATTTCACAGAAGATCTTAGCAAAGTTAGAGTATGGATGAGATACATAGATGATCTCTTCCTAATATGGCATGGTACAGAAGAGGAAGCTATAAGTTTCATTGGAAAGCTGAATGTTAATGATTATAACATACATCTTACCTATAACATCAGCACCAAGTGTGTAGAATTTCTGGATACAGAAATTGAGGTAGTTAACAACCAATTGGTCTCCAAATTACATCGGAAGGACACGGCTGGCAACAGCCTACTCCATGCCCTCAGTGCTCATCCAGACCCACTGAAGTGGAGTATTCCATACGGAGAGTTACTAAGGGCAAGGAGAAACTGTAGTAGCGAGGAAGGATTTGCCGCCGAACAGGAGACCATGTTATGTAGGTTTAGGGAAAGGGGATACCCTGAAGGGATTCTGAAAAAAGCAGTTCAAAAAGTCACAGCTGTTAAACGAGCAGATACACTCATTCCTAAACCCACCACCTCTGATGAAAATAACGTGACATGCATCATCACTACATAATACTAAAAGTCAAGAAGGGTTCAAAAGATCTTAGCCAATAGTTGGAAAATCCTCAAATCCGACCAGATAGTGGGGCCACTACTGAAGGACAGACCTCTCATCACCTACAGAAGGGGTAAAAACCTTAGAGACATGCTTATCAAAGGCGATATCACGGAAAATAAAAAACATGTTCAAGGCCTTAAAGGCTTTTATCCATGTGGCTACTGCAAAGCCTGTAAAGCCAGTGTCATGGTCAAAGAGGTAGAAATCCCTGGTAGAAAGGAACGTAAGATCATCAAACAATTCCTGACATGCAACACAAATTACGTCATATATGTGTTAGAATGTCCTTGCAAAATGAGATATGTCGGCAGCACCACATGTGTGGTCAAAAAAAGATTATTGGAACATCTGAGGGCGATCACACATGTGGACAGCAGATATCCCATTGCAAGACATTTCCAAGAGTACCACCAGTCAGATAACTCCCTCTTGAAATACTTTGCGGTGGAACAAGTTAACGTAGGGAGACGAGGTGGAAATCGGGAATTGGCCCTCAGGAAAAAAGAATCCAGGTGGATAATAGAAATGGAGACCAAATTTCCTGGGGGGCACAACCTTGATGAGGAGTTGGCAGCTCATTTACATGATAACTAAAAACTCTAAGGATATAAGACAACATATATACAGTAATGGTCAATGATGAGATAAAAATCATTCTAAAATGATTTTAAAAAATGCATGAAATATTAATTGTATTGTACAAGATGTATATAGACACCCCATTTCCCCATACCCCTTGACTATAGTTATAGTCTTTTTAATTCACAATAGAAATTATATTTTAAATGTATGTTTATATATTTTTTGTAGGTGAAAGGAAAGGGAGAAGTCATTTCGATCTTGAATGATTGATGGTTATCTCTTTGCAAAACTTTTTGGCACTTTGGAAGAAGGACAGTTCACTCACATATGGACATTGGGTATTATTTGCACTTGTATCTGATTAAGGGGATTTGCTTCATGTTTATTGACATTTGAGGTTTGAAACTCTACGCCGCTTAAGTAACATTGTGGAAATCTAGTTGTGTTAAGATACAATTTAAGGTCATTGCAGCCATGATTTGCGGACATAATCTGAGTGTGATATAATGGGCACTAGACCTTTTCACCTTAGTATTAAGGTATGTCGAAATAATTTGGTGGTAGCAGGCCGAATCACTATCACGAGGTATATAGTTCTGGCAATCTAGGGGCACTAGACCTCATAAAACTTAATGGAATTCTTCAGAATTCAGGTTTACGCTGCAATAATACAGAACGGGACAAACATCCCAGAACAGATGTTAAAAATGTCACTCACATGGCTGGTTGTATTACGTCTCAGGTTCAAGTCTTACGAGTTAGAGCATGTACCTAAACCAGAAATCTGATAACATCAGAACATTGTATGTGTACCATGTATAGGATAATTGAAAATGCATACAAAAATGCCATGAATCACTTATCTTACATGTTTTGTTTCCACGTTCAAAGATGGCGGATATAATCACAGGCAAAGTCATGTGACTTGCTTCATTACCTCATTTGTGTTTACCATTGTTTATAACATGGCAGCCCATTCAGTGTGGTTTATCGTGTGATCAAGGCACAATCTGTGCTGAAACGCGTAGCGTGTAACTAAGAATAAAAATTCTTTGCTAATACTTCCAGAGTGCGCACTTTTGCTTTGAAGCATACTTTGAAATTCATGGAATTTTTGGCCGTGAGAGGTCCGCCGAAATTACGCGCCGCCTGACTGGGGAGAAAGGATCCCGGAAGGACTTTTCGTGGTGCAGGAATATATATATATTCCAAAGCCATGGAAGCGAGGTTATTCTGAGAATACAATAGTTAAGGCAATGGAGCGCTCTAATACTATTTCTAGAGCCCAGGCATTAGCACCAAAAAAAGTGTCAGGTACAACTCATTCAGACACCTTCTCAGATTCCTCAAGAGTCATAGTCACTTTTAATCAGCAACACAAGGAGATCCGGAAGATTTTCAGTCGGAACTGGAACCTGGTGACGGGGGATCCTGTCATTGGAGGTCTAGTCGGCAGAAGACCGGAATTCTCCTTTAGGAAATCAACCTCTATGTCTGACAAGCTTGTCAAAAATCATATGGAACATCCTATATCAAAGACATTTATGACTTTGAGAAAAGGTTTTTTAAAATGCTCCAGTTGCAAAGCATGCAAGAATGGTTGTAATAAATTACAGTATTCTACACCATTCAAAGATGACCCTGTACCTATCACCAAACAGCTGTCTTGCAAAACTGAGTTTGCAGTCTTTGTGCTGCAGTGTCCCTGTGATCTCCGGTATGTAGGGAGCACCCGACTGCCGGCTCACAGGAGGATACTGCAGCACATAAGAGCAATTACCAACAAGGATCAATCCTATCCTGTGGCGCGCCATTTCCAAAGCGCTCATGAGAGTGACCCCAGACATCTCTCCTATTATGTCATCGATTGCATTTTGCCCCTTAAAAGAGGAGGCAATAGGGATGCACTTTTGAGGGTCCTAGAAACTCGCTACATCCTGGAATTAGACAGTCGTACCCCTGGGGGGCTAAACGCTAGCGAGGATCTTTATACCTGTCTATAATTCACCATCACTTGTTATTACATCTAGGGGCATCACCCTATTTATATTGTTGGTTGTATCAGGTATATCTCATGTTTTATGGTAGTCATATAATATCTTCTAACTGGGTTTCTTCCTTTGCCATGACATACAGCTGTTTCATAACATCAGTCAGATAACTTATTTTATAGGGAGGGGCTCCTCCCTTCACATTATATATGAGAATGTATTCACTGGTCGCACTTTGCACTTTCATGAACTTATTTTGCACTTAGCTAGAATGTCTGCTCCTTGCTACAAAATGGGAATAATATGCAGATTTGCTCATGTTTACTGAGATCATTGTTTACATGTTGCACAAGACACTTTAATGTAGATTCCCACTTGGGATTTACTATGTACAGTTTTTTAATCAGGAAACTTGCTCCTTGATGTAATGAAATTAACATTGTGTTAGGATATTTTTATATATTTATATATTTATTAGCTTATTTATATATGTATTTATTTATTTGCTCAATGTTGCACATGTGTACATATATAACATTACATAACTGTATACACACCCACTGTGGGTTGTCTTTGTGACCAGGAAGGCTGTAAGTTACTTTTATAGTCCCTTGTTTGTTTCCTTATTTTTGAAACTTGTTTACATATGTAGGTGGTTACGATTAGTCCACCTTCTGTGTCAACTGTATATATTTCCCTTGTGGCTTTGCGATCACATCATGTGATCAAGACAGTGGACACTGTCGAAAAAGCGTAATGGCGGGCATGCTGAGCAAAACTGAGCTAAAATAAACGCACTTTGTTTGGCACCATCTACGGGTTCCTCTCTTCGTCTTTTCCAGCCTGAAAATAACGTGGCAGCGCTGGTTTTTCTGGGCGAGTTTTCCTTTTATATATATTAGTTCGGATTTTTTCTCTATGGGACTTTTGAAAATTCTATGTCTAATAACTTTGGCGTTTGTGGACGGAATCGGATGAAATTTTCAGGAAAATGGCACATTTTGTTTCTGAGCAGCCCCTGAAATTTGGGGGGGTTTCGTCAAGGGGGGGCCGAGAAAAAAGGGGGGTCCCAAAACGCGTTTTTAACATTGAGTTTTCCATAGGGCGGTTGGCCTCACTTTTAGCTCGAACGGCTGAATGGATTTGCACGAAACTTGGCAAAATTGTAGGGACTGTTAGCCCGATGTGCCTTTGCTGGGTCTCAATATATGTGCTCCAGTGGATTTTGAGAAATTAGCGTTTAAAAAAACAGATATATCTGTGAGAGCGCTCCGGGTAGCGCTCCGGTTCGCGAACTTTTCGCGTAACGGAGCTTTGCGAAGCGAAGCTGATTGGCTCTCCGGTGTCTGTCAACATTCTAAACAGTCCGGAGCGGCCGCCATCTTGTCTCTCGGTAGGATCGAGAGACAAGAAGAGGAGAAAAACGAAGGGGGGTTTTAATGAAAGGGGGCAAGGTAGATCCTTCTTGACCCCCTAGGAATGATGTTGGGGTTATTAAAGGGTCCCGTGGGGCAAATAAAAAAAATTTGTTTTTTTGCGGTAGAAGCGCTTTCCGGTTCGCGAACCGGTTAGCGAATCGGGACGGGAAACGGGAATTCGCCATTTTGTGTTTTGTTTTAATTAAATTACAAGATGAAGGAAAAACAATGTGAGAAATGGGTATAAGGGAGTACGGGAGACGTATCCTGACCCCCTATGTTTTCTGAGGGTGGCTGAGGATGCTCATATATGTTGATACTTGTCTTCCAGCGGCTGCACGTGAGCGTTTTTTTTTTTGCTGCGTGACGTCTGTTAACGTTCGATTCGAAGGAAATCAGGAAGTGTTGACCGCCATTTTGACACTGCGAGTAAATATATTGTTAAAAATAATTGTTATAAATTAATCCGTATTGATAAACATGTCTGCGCCATCTTGCTTTTTTCCAATGCCACACTTTTGTCGTGCACGGCAGCCATTTTAGATGCCTTGACCAGACCCACTCTCTGCACGCCGCCGATCCTTATCACGGCTCCCCAATCTCGCAAGCATCTCCCCCACGCACTGGTCACCCCCGCTCTCTCTCTCATGCATGGGCCATAAACCTCCCCCCATCTGCGCTGCTCTTCCCTGAGAATCACACCCTGTGCCCGCCCGACACCTCCCTTTCACCCTATTCACTACCGCACCCTCTGACACTCCTCTTCCTTTGTGTCTGATTGTCCAGGCCGGTCCCAGGCTACCACCTAGCCCTGCGGATGTAGTTTATGGCCTCAACTGTAAAGAATCACCCCTCTTCAAAGGAGTTACAGTAGGTCAAGGCCCCCACCTCATGAGATCCGTCACACCACACGCATTCCTACTATCTGATAACGATCCTGTATTGTGATTGGGGAGGGGATTCTCACTGTGAGGGTGTGTGGGACCGAGCCTGAAGCGGAAGATTCCAGGGATGCCTTTTTGTACATCAAAGTCTTCCCAATTATGTGTCACATTAAAAATATATAGCACTCCAACAAAGTAGTAGGATTATAACACTTTAATAAATTATAAATATATACAAAGCACCAAAAACAGTAAACACGTTAAAAAAAAATGTAAACACAGCAACAATGGTCAGTAGCGGTCTGTTGTGCGAATAGTCCGAAGGCAGCACAACGTGCCGAGATCTGGACGGCACCCAGGTGATGTCCTTTACTTGCCGCACTAGTCTTGGCATCCTACAATGTTGCACCGAAAAACGGCGTGGGGCGCCCCGGGGGGAAGGGGGGGAGGCGGCGTGAACGGGCCTCCTCAGGTGGAGGCTCGTCTGCTGTAGTGGGGCGCCCTTTTACTGTTTCAGTCACCAATCAGCAGTTTTCCGCCCGCTTTTGCTGCGCTGTGCCTCATCCGCCATTCATCTGTTTACCGCCCGCTCTTGCGGCTACAGCGTCTCGTCCACCATCCAGTTGAATTGCGCCCACTCTTGCGGTGCAGCGATAGGCGGCTGCCATAGGACTCTCAAAATGGCGGCCGGCTCTTCGGATTTGGGCCTGGTCCACTAAAATGGCCCTGGGACACCTTGGAACTCTGACGCTTGTCTGCTAGGGCTTGGGCCCCATTCTCGAAAGCGTCCCCTCAGCCTTGAAGATTCTACAAAAGTCATCGGGGCCCCGACTCCCGCAGGCTTCCGGTGGGGAGCGGCTGCCATGATTGCTTGCGGAATGGCCACGACGGAGCTACGAGATGGTGGTGCTCTCATGCTGTCGCCAGCTTCAGTCTGAAACATCCAGAAACACTGTACACTATCAATTCGATGACTTCCGGTGGAGCCTCAACGTGACCCGGTAGGGAAGAACTTTCCCTCCCCTCTTTTGACTGATGGTTCTTGTTGCCTGTTCCCTCTGTTGTCATCTATCGGAACCTTTTTGGATTGCCGAGTGAGAAAAAAAAAGGTGGGGCTTTCCTCGTTTGGGAAAAAAAAATGTTTCAATCCAATGAAAAGTGTTATTTTTAGGTCATATGATCAAGCATTTCATCATTAGGAAACCAAAAGTAAAATGAACCAATGAAAAGTTTTATAAACAAGTCACATGACCTGTTATGGCGGCTTTGGGCTATAAAAAGCCTACAAAATCCGTTGGCCTGTGAGTTGGCGTCAATAGCGGACCGATGTGCGAATAGGCTGAAGGCAGCACAACGCGTCGAGATCCGGATGGCACCGAGGTGGTGTCCAGCAAGTTGCCGCACTGGTGTGGATATCCTACAATGCTGCGCCGAAAGACGGCGTGGGGTGCCCGGGGGGGGGAGGCAGCGCAAACGGCCCTCTTCCGCCTCCCCAGGTGAAGGCACCTCATGTGCAGTGCGGCGCCCTTTGCCATTTCACTCGCCGTTCAGCAGAGTTGCGGCCGCACTTGCGGTAGAGTGACTCACCCGCCATCCAACAGTTTTCCTCCCACTCTTGTGGTACAACGACTCGAACGCGCAGAGATCCGGAAGGCACCGAGGTGGTGTCCAGCAAGTTGCCGCACTGGTGTGGCTATCCTACAATGCTGCGCCGAAAGACGGCGTGGGGTGCCCGGGGGAGGTGGCGCAAACGGCCCTCTTCCGACTCCCCAGGTGGAGGCACCTCATCTGCAGTGGGGCGCCTCTTAGCGTTTCACTCGCCTTCCAGCTGAGTTCCGCCCGCTCTTGCGGCACAGTGCCTCACCCCCCATCCAGCTGAGTTCCGCCCGCTCTTGCGGTACAGTGACTCACCCGCCATCTAGCTGAATTGCGGTTACTCTTGTGGTGCAGCGATAGCCGGCTGCAACAGGACTCTCAAAATGGTGGCCAGTTCTTTGGATTTGGGCCTGGTCCACTAATATGGCCCTGGGACACCTTGGAACTCGGACGCTTGCCTGCTAGGGCATGGGCCCCATTCACTAAAGCGTCCCCTCTTTTGACTGATTGTTCTTGTTGCCTATTTTTTCTGTTGTCATTTAACAGAACCTTTTTGGACTGCCGAAAGGTGTTCGGTCCGACCGCTGGTTGGTGGAGACATTTTGACTATATGCTGGACCTGCACGGCCTCGCATAAAATGGCGCCGGTATAAATGGGACTCGTAACTCCTTGTTGTGTACTGGTTGCCCAACCTTGATATCACGAGATACGTATGCAGTTTTGAAGCACATGGCGGGCGGGGACGAGAATTGATTGAACATTTGGACATCCCTATTGATATTAAGTTCTGATGTGTTATTGATTACTGTACTATTGAAAGTTCGAATTAACGTCACCCATGGTACTTGCCCGCAAATGTATATCTAGATAATTTTATTGTAACTGGCCCTGTCGTACTTTAATTATAAAATGTACGTTCCCCGATTCCGCAACTGTTAGACACCTTAGTTCTTGCAACCTAATGGCCCACTCGTTACGTTCTTCTACAGTGTAAATGTCTCCTCATCATATACGATTCCAGTTTGCTCCGTGGCCGGCCCACGTGGTTATAGGCCCGTATTTGTATACTGACATTTTCACAATAAAGGTTTTTAAAACAAAACATGGTAGTAGTACCTTTTTTGGTATAGTTTTGATTAATAGCCACTGTTTTCGAATGAGTAAAAGGCAAGTGAAATAAAGCAGTCCGATTACATGACGGTTGAAAGGTATAATACGCAGGAACGCAGTAAAGATAAATGGTCAAGGGCTGCTGTGTTTTCCACTCCTGCAACATAAAGTGATCGATAAGAATCCGATATTCATGCCTATCAGCGACTAAGACAGCAGGCCGAGCCTCTTTTGCTCAACGGCTCCCTCATGGGACGAAGAAACGCCCTTTTTCTCGAAATAGGAATATTTTACTTGCAGGACAGTTGTAAATTTCCCGGGAAAATACATTAGCCTGGAACATTGTTTGTGATAAACTGTAAATGCATCTGGGTCCTTTGCTTTACAAGTCAGAGCGAGAAAAAAAAAGGTGGGGCTTTCATCATTTAGGAAAAAAAAATGTTCGAAAGCAATGAAAAGCGTTATTTTTAGGTCATATGACCAAGCCTTTCATCATTAGAATAACAAAAGTAAAATGAACCAATGAAAAGTTTTATTAACAAGTCACATGACCTGTTATGCTTACGTTACGCGCTGCACGGCGCGCTCTGGATCATTTCCGGGAAGCTGCGTCTCGCGCACCGGAGCACTTCCGGGTGCGCTAACGCGGCGCGTCATATGATGCATTACGCGACAACGCAGGTCCAGAATATAGTCAAAATGTCTCCACCAACCAGCGGTCGGAACACAACCCCTTTCAGCAGTCCAAAAAGTTCTGTTAAATGACAAGAGAAGGGACAGGCAACAAGAACCATCAGTCAAAGAGGGGAGGGCAAGCTCTTCTCTACCGGGTCACGTTGGGGCTCCACTGGAACTGATCGAATTGGTAGTCTACAGTGTTTCTGGATGTTTCAGACTGAAGCTGGCGTCAACATGAGAGCACCACCATCTCGTGGCTACGTCGTGGCCATTCCGCGAGCAATCATGGCAGTCGCTCCCCACCGGAAGTCTACGGGAGTCGGGGGTCCCGGTGACTGTTGTAGAATCTTCAAGGCTGAGGGGACTCTTTTGGGTATGGGGCCTATGCCCTAGCAGTCAAGCGTCCGAGTTCCACGGTTGCCTAGAGCCATCTTTGCAGGCCAGGACCAAGTCCGTGGAGCCGACCGCCATTTCGTGAGCTCCGTAGCAGCCGCCTGTCACTGTACCGCAAGATTGGGTGCAATTCCGTTGGATGGCGGGTGAGACGTTGTAATAGCAAGAGCAGGCGCAATTCAGCTGGCCGAGCGAGCCACTGTGTCGCAAGAGCGGGCGCAAGTCAGCTGGTCGAGTGAAGCGCTGGGGTGTAGCTGAGAAACCTCCACCTGGGGAGGTGGGGGAGGCTCGTTCGCGCTGCCTCTCCCTTCTACTGCATCCCATGCCGTCTCCTGGCGCAGGTATATGTGATGGTCGGACCAGGGCACAGCAGGACGTGTCTTCAGGTCAAACGGATTGTGGGACAAGGTGTGGAGCAGGCGCAATTACCTCGGGGGCCTCCGTCAAGTGGTTCAGGGAGGCACCGCATCACATTGTTTTCCAATGCAGTCAGGTCCACAAACAGCCCCCATTTACTTTGAGAATAGTGAAGTTGCAGCAGGTGCAAATAAGCTTCAGACAGTGTTATAAGCGTTGCTCGGAACCCTTAACTATTGCACCCAACATCCAGGACTTATGCCATTTGTGCAAGGCAGTGACATCGAAGCATCTCAGGGACCAAGCAACATACCATATCCAGAGTCCTTCCCACAACCTCTGCCTTCCTTCTTACCTAGTTATTGTTCTTTCACTCCCACTCCAGGCTTTTAGTCTGTGGATGGAAAACCATGAACCTACACTCACCTATGAAAATCTTACTATTGATGCTTGACTGAGGCCAAGGAGATCAGAGTGCATGAGTCTCATGCTCGATCGATTGAGCTAGCCGGGTCAGGCAATAAGAAGGTGGTGGTGGGGGTGGCGGCATCAGCAAGGCATCCCCCCACACAACTTGTCGGACATCACCTCTGGATGTACTGGGGACGAGCCTAGGCGCATGGTGTCATCCCCGGGCAATTTGCACAACGGTCCTTAAGCCCTAGGCCGCCAGCTATGCTACCTCGACAGGAACAGTGATGGATGTTGCAGCAGGCTGCCATGTAAATAGTTATTTAATAAAACGTTTTACCCTGTTACTTTGCTGGTGTGTTGTATATATTTATAATATTTGCATAGGGTTTGTCGTTGTTTTGGGCGGGGTGGGCGGCGGAGCCGAGCTGTCTTGCAGCCATCATGGCGTCGAGCTCAGTTCCTCTCACTAGTTTCGTATTTCTCATGAGGTGTTGTTCCTAATGTTTCTATTTTAGCGAGTTCAAGAAGAGATCCCATTAGTGGCCTACTGATTTTGCTTGATTCATTTTGTTTTTTTAACGATTTTTCACTATCTGCAAAGACTAAACAGAGTATTGCGACTCTGTGCTTGTTTGTAGATAGAGAATGAACCAAAGAGAACCAATTCCAAAACAATAAATTCTAGGATAACAATCAATCAAATGGAGAGGGAAGCAGGCACGACGGATTACAACGGGGGCAAAGGCCTGCGTTACCTACCCTTCACTATCTGCAAAGAGAGAATACTCATAAAAGAAAAAGGGGGGGCAGCGTTCAAAGCACATCAGCGTGCATAAACACGAAAATGTTTTTACCTACCACGTACTTCACGTTTTACAGCTTTTGATATTTGCTATTAAAAAACCATTGAAATTCACTGAAAAAACCATAGGTTAGAGACCATATATAGTTAGGAATTAGCATTTACAAAACCTTGAAAATTCACTGAAAAAACCATGGGTTATAGACCATATATAGTTAGGGATTAGCATTTACAAAACCTTATTTTACTCGCACAAAACCATTGAAATTCGCATATATAGTTAGTTGCACTAACTATATATCGCGCACCCGCAATCCACTGCTGATGATGTCACATATTACATCATTCATGACATGGTCATTGACATCACTGATGACATCACTGATGACATCTCAAATGACATCACTGATGACATCACTGATGATATCATTCATGTGACAATACAATGCATCTCCTCACACTTTAATATAACCTCTGTTACATCCAGTGTAAAATACAGAATATAGGGGCATATTATCAAGGGGGTTTATCTCCGCTTTTTTGGCTTTAAAAGCCAAGAAAGCGGAGATAAAATTATCTCCCTATTACCTAGCTGTCGCTAACACCAGTTAGCGACAGCTAGTAGGAGATAGCGACCATCTTGGGCCCCGCTTTGCATGTCAGTGATATTTATCACTAATGTGATGCAAAGTGGGCGTGCCAAGATGTTAGCGACTGAAAACAGTTGCTAACATCGCTATCTCCTATTACCAACTTTTGGAGATATTCGCGCTAAGCGCGAATATCTCCAAAAGCTAACACCTGCCCTGAGCAGTTCTTAGCCATGTTATCCAATGGGAGGTGGATAACATGGCTAAGAGCATTAGCTCGCTAATGCATGCATATCGCTGACTTTTCAGTGATATTCATGGTTTGCGTCGATTTTTATCGCATTTGCGTTAAACCTTGGTAATATCAAGGTTTATTTGCTGTAAAAATCGCTCAGCGGTAAATTTTTCCCGCTAACCAAGCAATAGCGATAATTATCGCTATTGCTTGGTAATAAGCCCCATAATTTTTTAAACCATTGACACACCAATACTAGTTACTACATACGCACTCACTGATTCCTATGTCTTCACACAGATTCACTCATTCACCCATACAATCATTCATACATACAATCACTCATCTTTACAACACTATCATATGCCACTCATCCATGGAGTTACTCACACACCTAGTCAGTCCTGTAAAGAATCAATCACACTTCCATTTTCTAATCAATACAGTTAAACATAGAGTACCTTACATTTTCAAACCTATACTAACACATACTTACTCTCTTATACCATCATTGATACAAGAACACATTGATCTGCACAGAGTTACACATCTCCCAGCCAGCCACACACACACTCAGTCTCCCATACAAATACTTCGACAATCAATCAATAACCCATATAGTTACTCACATAGCTACTGATCAAAACATGCAGCAGTTTACAGAACAACAGACATAATGAAGCACAAATTAAGACAGTTTAGTCACTAACCCATGCACTCAGTGAGACACATTAAATCACTCACTCATACAGTCAGTCATGCACCTACTAAATCCTTCATCCAGACACTTATACATCCACTCATTCTTCAATATGTAAGACATATTTTAACTTTACAGAAACATACAGTCACTGGGTGTTGTCAACAGTGATGTCATCAGTGATGTCATTTGAGATGTCATCAGTGATGTCATCAGTGATGTCACTGACCATGTCATGAATGATGTAATATGTGACATCATCAGCAGTGGATTGCGGGTGCGCGATATATAGTTAGTGCAACTAACTATATATGCGAATTTCAATGGTTTTGTGCGAGTCAAATAAGGTTTTGTAAATGCTAATCCCTAACTATATATGGTCTATAACCCATGGTTTTTTCAGTGAATTTTCAAGGTTTTGTAAATGCTAATTCCTAACTATACATGGTCTCTAACCTATGGTTTTTTCAGTGAATATATATATATATATATATATATATATATATATATATATATATATATATATATATATATATATATATATATATATATATATATATACATTACCTACTGGCTGTCGTCAGTAGGTAGTTATACTTAGGACCTAGTTTCTATTCATAAAGCATTTTTTGTTTTCCCAATAACTTTGGCGCCGGTTGACAAATCTTCGCAAAACTTTCAAAACTAGTTGGGCGCTCCGGTCCGCTCCTATTTTGAAAGTTTTGGGATGATTCGGAAAGCGGGAGCAGAGATAAAAGGGGGGCCACAAAACGTATTTTCTCCATGTTAATTCCCATAGGAAACTTTAGACACGGCTACAGCCCGTACTGTTGAACGGAATTACACCAAATTTGGCAATAAGGTAGCCCTTGGTTCAGAAAGCACTCTTTTTTTCAATGGTGTAAATCCATTAAGTAGTTGCTAAGAAAATCAAAAAATAAAAGTTTAGATATATAGAGGCGCAGTGGATCCATGCACCCTGCCGATCACGAGCTGCAGTCTAATTGACTGACAACACTTCAAACCATGAAGTGTTGGCAGCCATCTTGTGCCGCTGTAGAACCGGGACCCAAAGTATTGAAAGGGAATTAATTACGGGGGGTCCCTGGGTGCATCTAGCCCACCAGGTACCTCCAGTAAGCGCCACAGGGCTGCATTGCAGAGAGGTGGTCCATGCCACGCCCCTTTTTAAGCCTCTCTGCAACGCAGCTCTGTGGCGCTTACTGGAGGTACCTGGTGGGCTAGTTGGACCCCAGGCAACCTCAGGATTCAAGGGGGCTTAATATCCCAACTTAAAATGCGACAGGGGATGCGTTTGCACAGTGGTGAAGGGAGGCGGCGGGGCCAGTGGTGACATGTGTGCAAACACGCCCTGTGGTGCGTTTTAAGTTGGGGAATTCATTCCTCTTCAATCCTGAGTGTCCCTGGGGGCCAACTAACCGACCAGGTACCTCCAGTAAGCACCATAGGGCTGCGTTGCAGAGAGGTTGTCCAGGCCAAACCCCTTTTTACACCTTTCTGAAATGCAGCTCTGTGGCACTTACTGGAGGTACCTGGTGGGCTAGTTGGACCCCAGGGACTCTCAGGATTCAAGGGGACTTAATCCGTCAACTTAAAATGCACCATAGAGCGTGTTTGCCCTATGGTGCGTTTTAAGTTGGGGAATTCATTCCTCTTCAATCCTGAGGGTCCCTGGGGGCCAACTAACCCACCAGGTACCTCCAGTAAGCACCACAGGGCTGCGTTGCAGAGAGGTGGTCCAGACCACGCCCCTTTTTACACCTCTCTGCAATGCAGCTTACTGGTGGTACATGGTGGGCTAGTTGGACCCCAGGGGCCTTCAGGATTCAAGGGGACTTAATACCTCAACTTAAAATGTGCCACGGGGCGCGATTGCACAGTGGTGAAGGAAGCAGGCGGGGCCTTAAGTGACATGTGTGCAAACACGCCTTGCGGTGCGTTTAAATTTGAGGAATTAATTCCCTGTCAGTCCTGAGTGCCCCTGGGGGCCAACTAGCCCACCAGGTGCTTCCAGTAAGCGCCACTGTGCTGCGTTGCAGAGAGGTGGTCCAGGCCATGCCCCTTTTTACACCTCTCTGCATCGCAGCTCTGGAGGGACCTGGTTGGCTAGTTTGACCCCAGGGACCATCAGGATTCAAGCGGACTTAATCTCCCAACTTAAAACGGCCACAGGGCGGGTTTGCACACATGTCACCGCAGGCCCCCCTCTCTTCACCACTGTGCAAACGCGTCCCATAGCGAATTTTAAGAGGTAGTTTTAATCCCCCTGCCCTATTTTGTACTAGGGCCTTACAGAGGAGGTCATGCTAATCACAGGGGTACCCCAACGCATAGTGTTCTCTAGTGTACGTAGGTATTTTCACTGTATTCTAAGTGACTTTTAGCATAGCTCTGGCCCTAGGCCTGCTTAGTCAGAGTCAGTTACCACCAGTACCCATCTGAAAAAGTTGTGGGCACAGGATGATTTTACAACAAGGCCTCTTTCGGAGCCTTCTTGGTAACTATTACTCGAGAATGGCAGTGGGTGAATTTGCACACCGGGGGCAAAACATGGCGGCCACCTAGGTAGCGGGTCGCGGATGTCGGGAGACGTGGCGGTGCTTGGGTGGAGTGCTAGGCAGAAACTGGCCACAGTGCAAGTATAGCGAAAGGAGAAACTGCTCACCTTCAAGAGAAAGAAGGTATCAGATTTCGGATTTCGGATTTTGGAATATCGCTGGAAGTTGTATGTGTTAGCGGCGTCCGGTGGCGTATGGCGGAGGCTGAGGCTGAGAGCTCCGTACGGCTTTGGACGGAGGTAGAGGAGGTGGAGCCGGGTCTGCCTGTCGACTCGCGGAGCGGCAGCTGGGAAAGGGCGGCGCTGGAATTAGGTAGAGGACGCCGTGCGGTAGCGAGGATCGGCTTGAGAGGTGCCGGAGGTCGCAGGAGAGGAGAGGAGCCTCTGGCAGGGGCGTTGGAGGTAAATGGTGTAAAGGGTGTTGTAGAGACACCCCAAACATTTAGTCCAGCGGGTACTGGTTTGGTGGAAATACAGGTAGGGAGTAAGGGAGGAATTAACAAGGTGGACGGCAGAAAATGGGTGGCAGGGCGCCCCAGGTACACGGTAAGAAGCACAAAGACAGATATAAGTGAATCTTCTCTGGGTAAGCCAAAAACCCTGCAAAAGAACTTCCGAAAGTGCTTGATTAAAGAAGCCAAAAGTGGTAAGGCTGGGGAGCTGGACATAAAAAAAAGATACAAAAAGGGGAAAGCAAAAGGGGCTCGAATATAAGGTACTTACGACCCCATCACTCAACTCATACTTTAAACCAATTCCAAAGGTATTGATTTTGAAGTCGCATTCTACACAGTTAGTTCAGGGTCCCGATTTTGATAAGGACTGAGAGTTAGTACAGACTGTCTCAAAGGGTACAGAAGAGCAGGATTGGTCCCGGCATTTAACTCCTAATCCGTATCAAGCTCTGGCGATTGGGATGGAAGAAGAGGGAGAGATTACGCAAGACACTGCTGATATGGCTAATGTAGAGACCCCGCCGCAGCAGAATACAGCATTAGCAGTTGAAGGTGTGTTCGAAAGTGTGCTGGAGGCTGGGGGAGCAGAAGGGGAGGCCCTGATGATAACAGATAACTCGTTGATAAATCATGAAGATCTGGGAAAGGTGCGGATAGTTCCTGAGCTAGACAACTCAGACTCTTCAGTTGTGGCGATTCTTAGAAAATTAGAGAGGGATATACATTTGGGCTTTTAGGCCTCCAATAAAAATCAGGAGCGTATAAGAGCCTCATGTAGTTTACTGGAGGCCAAGCTTGATAAATTAAGTGCCCGCACAGAAGTGCTTGAGACAGAAGTGAAAGTGATACGGGAGAGAGTTCTAGATAATCATAAAGAGATTGAGATTATAAAATTCAAAGAGCGAGAGAATGATGAGAGAGTTGAGAGACTGGAAAATATGCAAAGACGAAATAATCTAAAAATTGTAAAGCTACCAGAAGGAAAGGAGGGGTCAGATATAAAAAGCTAGGTAGCACAACTGTTAAAAACGGAGTTACAGCTAGAGGAAAAGTAAGAGGTATTGTTACGCGATATTCAGAGGATTCATCAAGATCCTTTCCGGTTGAACCCAAATCGCTCTAAACCAAGAAAGATACTAGTTAACTTCTTGACTTATAATTTGAAGGAAAGGATTTTGACATCTGCCCTTAAGAAGAAGAGTATAATGGTGGATGGAACTGCAGAGGATATAAGGTCAGATTTATCACCTGCTACAGCAAGTAGACAATGGGAGTTAGGGAAATGTA
Organism: Lissotriton vulgaris; assembly: GCF_964263255.1. NCBI lineage: Eukaryota > Metazoa > Chordata > Amphibia > Caudata > Salamandridae > Lissotriton > Lissotriton vulgaris. The sequence goes on along the minus strand of NW_028244133.1, from coordinate 131,916 downwards.
TGGAGCCACTCAGAGCATTGGGGGCGATGGTCCAACTGAAATTTCCAGCTTTCCTAAAAGTAATGTGACAGAACAAAATGTACACGTTTCGGGGGGGTTGAAGAGGTGGATGCCTTTTTAGAACAATGTCAAGGGGAATAGTGACTAAGTAAGGGGAAGGAGAGCAGGTTAAGGAAGGTCAGATCACTGCCTGGCACTCAAACATTGGTGTATAGCGAGAAATAGATAAAAAATGTGGTGCACCGCCACTAGGACATCCACAAGGCCAAGGCCATGGGTGTTTTGGTTGGCTTTTCCAGGGAGGGGGGAGAGAGGTGGGTGGGGCAGGGAGGGGGGGTTGGGGAAGGGAATAGGAGTGTGAGAAAAGAAAAATATCCTCAGGAGCGTCTTTGCCACCAAAAGGTGGGAAATGCGGGCTAGCTGCTATGAGTGGGGCTAAGGTTAAGGAACTAAGGTTCCTTACATGGAATGTTAATGGCTTACGAGTGAAGTCTAGGAGACAGTTGATATTGAAATGTTTAGAGGATTCCCTTGCACACATGAATATCTTGCAGGAGAGGCACTTAACTGAAAAAGAAAGTAAGGAGATCTTTTCTGCTCAAAATTGGATAGCTAGTGCTTTTGCTACACCCCAAGAAATAGTCACAAAGGGGGTGGCAATTCTGATCAGAAAAGGGGTTAACATTGTTATGGAAGATAAGAGAGCAGATAAAAGATGTAGGTGGGCGATTGTTAAAATAAGAGTGGCAGGGGAAGTGTTGGTAGTAGCCGGCTATTATGGGCCAAACGTGGACGATGAAACCCCCTTGGATGAGCTGGCGGCGGAATTACTAGACTTTCCAGGTAAAATAATTTCGGCTGGAGATTTCAATACGGTTTTGGATTGTAAGTTAGATAGGTCGGGAAATAGCAGAGCTGTTGGAAATGGTAAGATGTCGTCTAGTTTAAAGTTGATTATGGCACAGCAAGGTCTATATGATATTTGGAGATTAAAAGTAGGTCAGCAGCTAGGATATACTTTTTACAACAAAAAATATAATCATAGATCCCGTATAGATTACTTTTTGATTGATGTGAGGTTGAAGGATTGGGTAACGAAGGTGATTCACTTAGGGGCACATATTTCAGACCACTCAGATGTTGGATTGAATTTAGAGTTGGGGACGGACGGTTTGACTTCAACCTGGAGACTAGATCGTACAATCCTCTTAGATAGGGACTATTTAGAAGTTCTCAGAGATGAGATACAAATGTTTTGAGATAAAAATGAAGGGTGAGCCAAACAAGAAGTAGTATGGGATACGTGCAAAGCGTTTCTGAGAGGGAGACTGGGAGCTCAGGGCGCTAAGAAGAGGAGATTGTATCATAGAAAAGTTTTGGATCTAGAGAAGGAAATACGTTTATGGGAAGCTTCTGGAACAGGACTAGGGGGCGATATAACGAACGAGGAAGTAAAAAATAAGCTGTTTGAATTAAAAATAGAACTAACAACAGTATTGTCACAAAGAGTTAAGGAAAAGTGGGGAGCTAGTCAGTTGGCTCACTTCTCCTATGGGGAAGGGTGTGGCTAATTGCTAGCGTGGAAAGCTAAAAAAGATTTGACATTAAATCAAATAAAAGAAATTAAAAAGATAGACTCAGGAGATATTATAACAGATAGCAAAGGAATTGCAGAAGCTTTCCATGAGTTCTTTGTAAGAGTTTACAGGGAAGACCTTTGCCCAAGGCAATCTGAGATGGAGGAGTGGCTACAGCATTTGGAACCTCTTTCTGGGGACCTGGTGGGGGTGTTAAATAGGGAAATATCTCAAGCAGAGGTGGTCAGGGTTATTAAAGAAAGTAAAAGGGGAAATGCGCCAGGCCCGGATGGCCTCCCAGCTGAAGTTTATAAAGTGCTGATAGATATGACTGCTCCCACATTATGTCAATTGTTTAATCAAGTCTTTAGGGTTAGAGCAGTCATACCCAGCTCTTGGAATGAGGCAACAATCTTTCTGATACCTAAACCAGGAAATTCACCCAGGTGTATGGACTCATACAGACCTATATCACTTCTAAACTGTGATTATAAGTTCTTTTCAAAAATACTGGCAGACAGACTTAGCAGGGTTATCCATAAGCTGATCCATAAAGACCAAAAAGGTTTTGTTAAGGGGCGAAATCTGAAAGAACTAACTTTTACTCTTATTGGAATTATAGATATGGCTTCCACTCATGAACTCCCCTTGGCGGTGATTGCTTTAGATGCCGTCAAGGCTTTTGATCGAGTTAATTTTATTTATTTAAAAGCACTTCTGCAGCATCTTAAGCTAGGACATTTTTTTACTGAATCCCTCCTTTCTTTGTACAGTTCCCCGACATCATATGTTTTGGTTAATGGTATATTAACTCAGTCTGTTAAAGTAATGCGTGGGACAAGACAAGGGTGTCCTTTGTCACCCTTGTTGTTTAATTTATACATAGAGCCACTAGCCTGCAGAATTAGAAGCTCTGAGAAGATACCCCCTTTTGTAGTTGGTGACTGGTCGAAAAAAATGGGCTTGTATGCAGATGATATTATCATCTATTCTTCTAATCTGCTTCAGTCCTTGGAAGACCTGGTAAAAATAACTAAGGAATTTGGAACAGTTTAAGGCTACCAGATAAATCAGGATAAAACTGAGATAATGTCTTGGAACTTAAATACAGAAGGCTTAATTAGTAAAACAGAAATGAGATATCTGAGGGTTAGGATTACTCAAAGTATTGGGGATCTTACCAAAGTAAATTTTTTTAAGATAAAGAAAGAAGTTTTGGCCACTCCTAAAACATGTATAAATCTTCCGTTGTCATTATATGGCCGGACCAATCTAGTGAAGATGGTGATTTTGCCGAAGGTCACATTTCTGTTTGAGACTATCCCCCTTGGGTTCAGAAAGGAATGGATGGCTAAACTACAGAGCCAGATAGTTTCATTTATTTGGGCATCAAAGGGGTCACGCCTCTCCTGGAAAAAACTAAGGAGGAGAGTTAACAAAGGTGGTCTGGCGGCCCCGGATTTACAAATGTACGCATGGGCTTTTTGTTTAAAAAACTGCAGGATGCTGTTGGGTACCCTGACCACAACAACGATCGGAGAAATATTTGGTGTGATGCTGAAAAGTTGTGACTATAATGATTTTGGTTTTTTGTATAAGTTTGCAAACCCTAAATTTTTCAAGAAGGTCAGGCTTAAGGTCCTTCGGGATTTGGCGGAGATTTGGTATAAAATAAGAAGACTATTAAAGTTACCGTATTTTAGCTATATGGCTCCACTATGAGATTCTCCTGGATCTCCGCCTTGGACAAAGGATGCTTTGGCTCTTCCGCTAAAAAGAGTGGGTCCACTGCAGAGATGGAAGGATTTGTTTCAGGAGGGCAAGTTGGTGATCTGGGGTCAATGTCAGCAAATGTGGGGACAGGTTTTTTCAAGATATAAATATCTGCAGATTCAGAGTTGGGCAAACGATCCAGGAAATATAATTGGGAGACAAAATGACTTTGAGTTAAAGCTTGGAACAGAGGGGGTCTTCAAGAAGGAGGTGGCCATGTGGTATTGGATGATATTGGAATTGGAGGATGGCCCTTTCCTGCTTCCGGAGGCTCTGTGGAAAGAATGCTTGCTGAAGATCGCGACAGAGAACCAATGGCAAGTAACAATGGCTATGCTTTACAGTATTGTTAAACCTGCAAATTTAAGGCGACATCTCTTGTTTACGATCCATAGGGCATATTGGTCTCCTCGCAGATTGTCGAAATTCAAAGTTGGTGGCATAGTGGAGTGTCCGAAATGCAAGACCCCCAATGTGGACGACTTACATATGTTTGTCTTTTGCCCGAATATAAGACAATTCTGGCTGGATGTAAGTAATTGTCTGTCCCAAGTACTGAATCTGCGAATTGAGGTAAGCCCCGAATTAGTAATATTGGGGAGATTTGATTTAGAGGAAAAAAGCATGAATGATAATGTGAAACTTATTTTCTACGCTATTTTATTAGCTGGTAGAGAGCTATGCAAGTTGTGGGTCTCTCCACTTAGCCCTAAAATAATGGACTGGATATTGGCAATGAGGTACACTGTTAAGCTTGACATTTCAGATCACACTAAGAGAAAACGTGGGTTTTGGGTACCCTTTCTTTTATGTTTTGGGTAAAGTACACCAGGGAAGGAGGAGATAAAATATAAATAAAGATGCTGTCCGATGATTAAGCCTCCGCCTATCTCGCTGGTAGCTATTCTGTGTTATCCCAGGTCAAAAACAGAGGAGGAGGTGGACACACCGGTTGAGTCAGATGGCTTAGAAGGACCGACTGTTTGGTGGCCAGACTCAAAAATAGGTGAGTTGTATGCCTCCTTCTCTAACCAGCTTATGAGATAAAAAGCCCAGTGGTGGACTAGTTAGAAGGAACGGGTGGCAAGTTGGCGAATGAGGATAAAAAAAAAAACAAGGCCTCTTTCTGCTCCTTTGTTGGTTCTTTCTGCACGTCTTGCTTCTTCCTGTACTTTTCTTCGTCTTTGTGGACTTCTGTTGCTTCTTTCTTCATTTCTTTTGCTTTTTTCTGTGCGTTTTTTCTCCTTTCTTCACATGTCCTACCTCTGTAGCCATAGTTAGAAACTAGCATTTGAAAAACCTTTGAAATTCACTGAAAAAAGACATAGGTTTCAGGCACGCTGTGGTTAGAAATTAGCATTTGAAAAACTTTGAAATTTACTGAAAAAATTCATAGGTTTCAGGCACGTTATTATTAGAAATTAGCATTTAAAAAACCTTAGAAATTCACTGAAAAAACAATAGCTTTCAGGTGCGTTATAGTTAGCGGGACATTTCACTCGTACAAAACCATAGAAATTCCACTGTTATAGTTAGTTCAGCTAACTATAACTTCCGCCCCTGCAATGCACTGCTGATGATGTCACATATTACATAATTCATGACAAGGTCAGTGACATCACTGATGCCATCTCAAATGACATCACTGATGACATCACTGATGACATCATCCATATGAAAATCTGATGCACCTCCTCACACACTAGTATAACCTTTGATCACTCACTGTAAAATACAGAGTACATTTTTGAAACCATTGACATACCAATACCAGTTACTACATACCAACTCACTGATTCCTAGGTCTACACACACATCTACTCATTCACCTATAGAATCACTCATACATGCAGTCACTGATCAATAGAACACTATCAAATGCACCCATACACCTATATAGACATTGACATACCAGCACTCATCCTAGTCAGTTATGCAGTCATCCTAGTCTCTCATGCAAAGCATCAATCACACTTACATTTACTCACCTACACAGTTATACACACACACCACCTCATTTATACTTTAACTTATACTTTTATTATTTTTTTTATTGATTTTATGGCAGAGGACAGTTGCATAATAGGAGATACAGACAATAACTACAGATATTACAGTACAATAATTCATCACAGGACAAAAGGAAAAAGGAATAATAAACGGTAATTAATACAAAGACAGCCTGATTATATCCAGTTTGTTATTGGTGACCATAATTTTTGGCCAAAGATCTTTCTTTTCCGGCCCTTAAGTTTATACACAGCATTTTCCTACCGATAGATACTTAACAGTTTGGATTGCCAATGATAAAGCGTTGGTGAATCGGCGTCTAGCCACCGCGAAGTTATGCAGAATCGATATGCAGACATAGCTATAAATATAAAACCTCTTCCTCAGCCGTCTTGTCAATTTGATCGGTTTGAATTCCGAATATTACTAATTCAGGTGATAGAACAACAGTCGATTCCAAAATAATATTTAAAAAATCTTGCACTTTGGTTACAAATTGAATTAATTTCGGACAACAAAAAAACATATGAATTGAATCAGCAGCCAGAAATCCACAACGACTGCAGTTGATACCCTTCTGAGCTTTCCATTTCACTAATTTTAACGGTGTATAATACAGGTCGAAAATAGATATGAAATGCTGGCTTTTGAGTGATCCGTTAAATAACACCTTACAGCCCACCTCTAAGGATCTAAATATATTGGCTCTCGCGATCCCCAGACTTCTTTGCCATTTGTCTGCAAACACATCTAGATTATCTGGCATTCTGTTTACCATCATTCGATATCATACACCAATTCGATCTTTTTTCCTGCAGCTTTCCAACACGTCTATTTTATTCATAGATTCGGTGTATAATAAATTGTTTGACTCTAGAAAACTACGAATCTGCAGGAATTTAAAAAAATCCCCTCTGTTAAGACCATATTTGTTTTGCAACTCAGCAAATGAAACAAATCGCTCATCCTGATACATCAGCCCAAGTGAACAGATCTTAAGATCATTCCATCTAAGCATAACAGAATCGCTAAAGATCCCAGGCAATAGCGGATTCTTCAAAAGGGGTGTATAATAATTTAAATTGGATAAGAAATGAAATCTCTTATTGATTTGTTTCCGTAGCTGTAGCGCCGAAATCATAATTTTGAACTTTGTTTTTTTATAGTAGCTTGGTTCTAAAAACCTAACGAAGCATTGTCGAGCTTCTGCTCCCAACAACATTTCATAAATGGATGGCTTCATAGCTACGTCTTAACTAAAGTCTTGAAACAGTAAAGTACCCATTGATCTTAATGTGACTTCCCAATAATATAATTGAAAACTCGGAATCCCCAGACCTCCCCTTAATTTCGGTAGAATACACCACTTAAGAGACCTTCTTGTTCTCCGGTAGCCCCATAAAAACCTGGAAATAATTTGGTCTAGCTTACTAAAAAAAAAAACGAAGAGAAAAAAAGAGGAATGGTACGAAATAAACAAAGAAATTTAGGAAATATAATCATTTTGACTACATTAGTACGACCCCACAGAGATAAATGCAGATTATTCAATCTCTCAAGTGTCCTATTAGTGGAGAGTAGTAAAGGATCTGAGTTAAGCCCAACAATATCCTCCACTTTGGCAGAGATTGTAACACCAAGATATGTAGCAGTAGATGCAAATACACCGCCTTCAGGTCTGCCTTCAGACGAGTGGATTACCTGAGTCTTTGTGACATTCAGCTTATATCCTGATAGCTCGCCGAATTCGTAGGCAAGTTCTATAATTTTAGGTAAGGATAAAGCAACATCAGAGGTGACGATCGCAACATCGTCAGCATATGAGAAGATTTTATGCTCTACCTGATGCAATACTACAGGGGGAATTCCAGTTTCCTTTGTTAGAATATTCAAGTATGGCTCGATATATAGCGCAAACGAAAGTGGGGAGCAGGGGCACCCCTGCCTTGTTCCTCTTGTAATCGGTAAAGGACCGGACGTCTCAGTTCCTATACGAATTACGGCATTAGGATTGGTATATAACGCCTGAATGGCCGTAATATATTCTACAGGGAACCCCTCCATGACAGGACAGACCACAGGAATCTCCAGTCAACCCTGTCGAAAGCTTTTTCGGCGTCCAACAGGACAACTCCAACCGGGGATCCCATGGCCTGCGCCCAATCCAACAGGGCAATTACACATCTAATATGATCAGTGGTATCCCTTTTCTTGATAAAACCATGTTGAATCTTTGAGACCAAGACAGGCATTATATCATTTAATCTGTTGGCCAATATTTTAGAAAAGATTTTACTATCTGATGGGATGAGAGATATTGGCCAATGAGACCCTAATTCATTGACATCTTTTCCTTTCTTTTTAATTACCACAATAGTGGCCAAAGACCATGAAGCGGGTGGGTGTCCTTGAAAAGCTTGATGGAAGATCTTGAGCAATTCAGGTTTAAGCATATTTCTAAAAGTGAGATAAAATTCTAAAGGGATTTGATCTGGCCCCATGGCTTTCCCGGGGGCTAGGCCAAGGATGGCTAGTTCAATCTCCTCCCATGTTATAGGAGCTGCTATAAGAGCATTATCTGCTTCAGTCAACAGTGCATTATCAATGTTCCTCAAATAATCCATTGGATTCTTAGCTTCATTGATTTAATTACTGGCTTTATTGTATAATAACTTATAAAAGCCGCTAAATGCCTTCAATATCCCTGCTTTAGATTCTTGAGATACTCCTTCCAGATCTATAATTTTTGATATATCATTTGAAGTGGCCTTCTGTCTTAACCTTTGTGCTAAGATTCTCCCTGTTTGTTCGCTTAGTTCGTAACACTCCGCCTTGTGTTGTTTATATTTAACCGCGACCTGGTCCGCTAGATGAGAATATGAAGCAGCTCGTTCAATATTTAGGAGTCGTTGAGCCTCCTCAACGCCTTGGCCATTTTTAACGTTAACAGCTAGTTTTAATTCTACATTCCTGAAAAAAGGCATGGAGGCAGCACCAGAAGTAAAGTAATTCACACAGGCCAAATATTATGAAAATAGGTTCTTCTTTTTATTGGGCTTTTTGATTTGTTAGGGGTGCACAGGACAGCCAACGCGTTTCGCTCCCCACCTTGGGAGCTTCGTCAGGGCTGAAAACAACGTGAAACATATATATACATCAATAAAAAAACCAATACAAGAATGACATAAACTGACAATATATACATAGTAAAATGGACAAACCAATTTTACAAAAAGGTCACAATGATGGCACGGGAGATACAAAGAAAAACATATTATTCATAAAGAATCTCTATACAGATCAAAAAGTAAAAGTACAAAAAGCAGGTAGGTTGTACTGAGATATGTTCGAATTCAGTGTGTAATAAATGTTGGTCACATTGTTACGTCCTATATTAAGGACTTACTTATGGGCAGGGACAATGGGAACAAATGTGAGGGAGACACAAACAAGGAAAATAAAGAGCACTGAAAAGAATTTTCAACTAAGCAATACAACATACAAAATAATTGATGACAGACAGGGAGTCTCACCAGAGTCAGGAGAATAATAAGCAACCAATAGTTAAATGGTCCAGACCAAAACTCGCAGTATATGGCTCAGTCACAGTCCAAAAAGACAAAGGTAAAGCTGTCATAGGTAAAAGATAAAGGGTGGAAATAAGCAAAAACATGGGTATATAAATGTTTATCCAAAGAGCAACAGTCAAACACAAGACACACAGAGGTGAGAAAAATACAAAATCGTAAGGTGCTGTTCCAGGTCAATTGAGTATATTGAGGCAACCTGTAACGGGAAGGAAGCAACTAAGACCCCCTCATATCGCATAAAAACGCACACAGTTGAGCATGAGTATACACATAGTATATAAAGGAAGGTCATTTGGAAAAAATAAATCAGAAAGGATAATTTGGGAAAGTTCCAACTAGTTTTGCATGATCACAAATTAGCATAAAATAGTCAAATAAGTGTTAAGAAACACACTCAGAATGTTGGGCAAGGGTATCTCAGTGGAAAGCTGAGTAAAGTTCCACCTGAGGTGACCCTAGCTGAGTGCAGAGATCACTAGAATTAATATCATATTCATGCCTTTTGAACAATATTATTCCAAGGTCTAGTCAAAATTACGAGACCAATTATTGTAAATGAAAAAATATGATAAATTGTATAGTCAGAATATCCAATAATGACATGGTGCAAACGATGTTGCTGGCCGTGACTCACATAAATATGGGGTTCTTGAAAGAAGATCATAGAGGCGAGGTCTTTCTTGGATGACTTGGCAGACCTTAATAAGCTGCCAAGCCCACTCGTTCTATAATAAACAGACCATCATGCACATAGCTTAATCATTCTGCAATGGTCAAGTTCAAAGCATAGTGAAATAGAATCCTATATCGTCGGCGCAACACTTGATATGCTAGGGTAACATTCCCCTCTCACATGCACATATCTAGAATAGAACTCATAACGTTTAAAATGCCCGATCACAATGTAAAAGTAAGTACGACTTTTAACCTATCTATTCAAACGGAAGGGAAGGTCGTGAATATTGTGAAACATTGTATGCAGCCCCAAATCCCATATGAATGATCAGTTCCGATAAGATGTGAAGCCAAACACGGCAAGGAGTGCCTGAAGTGTCACCCACGATACTGTTTATAGGATAACCCCCTATGGCTGGAAAGGCGCTACTCGCTATGTGGATACGAAAAGGTCAGGGACTTCAAAACCAATCCCCGAACACCTAAAGGGGTAGTACCTTAGGCTGGAGCGAATAACAATTCAAACACGGACGAGTGCTGTCAAGGCAAGCATGGCCTTAATGCTATGTGCACCGGTGACCCGCAGTACCAAGCCACCGCCACATCGAGTAAATTAACTCCCTCAATAAGGCAGCAGAGTAACATTGTCCTCAGAGGTCAAAATTAGTATAGAATTAAGTATAGCCTCCCACTTACCTCAAGGGTGAGATTCTTCCACAGCGAGTCCCCTGTCGAAAACGCCCACGCAATGTTGATGAGGCAGGGAATCTTTTAAATCTAAGGGGAAGTCACGTGAACAAATCACCTGACCGTCACCTGATCGTTCTCTTCGGGAACAACCGACCGTGAGACGATACAGTCCTACAAGCACAAAATTGGGCGCCATGTTTGAAGGCCTAACCTGAGAGCACGGCAGTTGGTAACGGGAAAAGTACATTAGTAAATGGACATAATATCACTAAATACAAGAGCGGCAAGCCTAATTATCCACAGAATTGATCCGACGGTTGAACCCTCAAACATACACGAGCAGAGGGGAAGTGTGAAAATTGAAGCGAACAGGCGGCACATTTAAAAAACATAGCCTCTTAGTCATGGCAGGTCACTTATGAGAGGAACAAAATAATAAACAAATGTTTATATCAAGCAAACTCAAAGGGGCAACCTAAGTATTCACCCCAATAGTTGCCTAGTACAGACCACAGTATTGCACAATCCGTGAGCAAGTGTAATAACGAGATAACATTGTGGGCGCCATATTGGTGTTCCTAAAATCTAATTACCAAGAATAAAATAACAGATAAAACGCGCTAATAAGCATAAAATGAAACAAAACATTGTTATGTATGCAGAGAAAACAGTCTTAATTATTAACCAGACCAGAGAGTCACATGGTGACAATATTAAGTGTATAGCCATAAGTCACAATTAAGACACAGGGAACAATATCCTAATAGCACATAGATAAACGCGGGCGCCATATTGGACTTCCAACAGCCTACAAATGTCGCTAGGGACATTGTATGAACATGCATATATCAATAATCCTAGTAGGGAAATTGTGTCCAAAAGGACACTAAAATAAGAGAGAAGGGGGTGGGGGGTTCCGAAAATGAATAATCCCCCAAGTTGGTGAGATAAACAGAATAAAAAGGCACATAGCTGCGCCATATGGCCTAAGTGCGACGTTGAAAACTGAGCCATGATATGTCAACACAACAGGCCCATTAAGTGAAATTACATACCTATTCAATACGTCAGTCTTCAGCTATTTTGGGAAGATAGATAGGTATAGAAAAAAGTACAGGACCGGAAATCCAATCCAGAGACTAATCAAGAGGCAGGGTAGAGTGATGTCGAATAGGAACAAGGAAAGTAACGGAAAGGATTCAAACCAGAGTATAATAGACAAGAGAAACATTGAAAGACATTGTGTATAGTTTACAGACTAGGGAACACAAACATCTTGACAGTTAGTACATTTTAAAAAGTTAGGCATCTGTATTCAGAAGGATTAAATCGAACCCTAAGGGGATGGTAAAGAAAATATCTAATAACCATAACAGATGTATACAGGTATCAGTAAAAGGAGATGGAATTGATCACAGGAAATGATGCATTTCATTGTCAGATTTATGCCCGCAATCAATCGCCCATAGGCGACAAATCCATTTGGCTTCCTCCCTCCTCAAAGCTAGCTCCCTATTACTGCCTCTTTTGTTGGTGGATATATGTTTAATTGCATGAAACTAGAAGGTGTTATCATTTTGATGTTCAGAATTGTAGTGGTCAGCAAGTGGGTGTCTCACGTCCCTATTAATGATTGCCCGACGGTGCTCTTGTATGCCCAATTTTAGCGGTCGTATACTACTTCCAACATATATACGGCCACAAGGGCAACCGAGGACATAGACAGTAAAGGGAGTATTGCAATTACAAAATTGGGTTATCTTATATTCTTGATCAACGCTGTATGAAAACGTGGTGATTTTATTCTTACCCATGTCACAAACAATGCACGTCCCACAAACGAAAAAGCCTGCAGGTTTAGGAGGCAACCAATTCTCTCTACTCGGAGGCGTAATCACATAGCTGGGACACAGTTGATTACGTAGAGAGACGCCCCTCCTATAAGTTACAGATGACCTCTCACCTATATGATCTTTAATACCCTCAATGCCGGTGAGCAAATGCCAATTTCTGCGGAACACATTGAATATTTTATTACTCTGTATAGTGTATTGGGTGATACATCTCACTTTGTTACAGTTCTTATCCTTAGCATTGCTTCTGAGATTATCACTCAACGTTGAGTCACTATCCAGTGACTCAACCCTCGTGATTGCTCAGTCAAGAGTTTTTTGATCATAGCCGCGTTTCAGAAACCTACGCTTGGTTTCAACCACATTTTCCCTAAAGGTAGTTTCTTCACTACAAATCCTCAGTATTCTTGGCAATTCCCCAAAAGGAATGTTTCTAACAACTGAGCCAGCATGCGCACTAGAAGCATGTAGGACTGAGTTGCAGGAAGTTTCCTTGCAGTAAAGTTTGCTTTGTATACGGCCATTCTCAATGTAAAATGTAATGTCCAGGAAGTTGATACTTCTTTTATGAAATGACATTGTGAATTTGACATAAAAAATATTATCATTGAGATAGGCAAAGTAATGCTCAAGATCTTCCAGGGTACCTGACCAGAGACATATAACATCATCGATGTACCTCCCCCAAAACACGACGTTATTGGTCCAGGGGGCGGCACATCGTGCCCAGGCATGCTGCTCCCTCTCGTACCACCCCATAAAGAGGCAGGCGTACGAGGGGGCAAACCTGGAGCCCATCGCGGTACCACTGGTCTGTTGGTACCAGCGACCATCAAAGAGAAAGAAGTTGTTAAGAAGTATAAGATTGATCATTTGCATGACCATCTCATTTTGGGAATAGAGCTCGGCATCCTCTCTATCCGGAAAGGTCTGCGCTGCCATAGTTCCATGTTTTCTGTCAATGCAAGTGTATAGGCTGGCAACATCCAGCGTTACAAAAGTAAGGTCATCCGACCATTCAAAGTCTTTCAGCTTCACAAGTATATCTTTACCATCTCGTATATACGAGGGAAGGCTATGGACATGCTTCTGTAGTTTGAGTTCTACATAGTGTGAAAGGCCCTCAGTGGGTGAGCCCACCCCTGATATAATGGGCCTCCCAGGTGGAAAGCCTGCACCCCCCTTGTGTATCTTCGGGAGGATGTAGATACATGGAAATGATGGATGGGACACGTGTAAAAATCTGAATTCATCCTCCGTTATTAGACATGAGTCTTTCCATTCATAGAGTCTGCTGTTAATCTCAGTTATAACATCGGGTATTGGGTTACCTCTAACCTCTCCATAACTATGGCAATCATTGAGTTGGCGTTTTATTTCATTAAAGTAGTCCTCACGGTTCATAATGACTACACACCCACCCTTATCTGCTTCCTGTATAACAATATTGGTATCTTCCCTGAGTGTTTTGAGGGCTTCTTTTACATAATGGGTGAGGTTTGCCTTAGTTCCTGAACTGAAATGAGTCAGAATTTCTAATTTATACAGCTCCTCTTTGACCTTTTTATGGAAGACATCAATGTTGGGATGGTAACCAAATGTGGGAATTAATTTGGACCTAGGGCGTAGACTACTGTTGTCTGAGATTTCCTGGATAATACCCAGTTCCTCCATCAGTGCTGGTATCTCTGTCTGTTCCTCTTCATCAAGAGTAATCAGACAGTGAACAGCTCGGATGGATGCAACAGAATGCAGGCTTTCACCTCGTCTCTCTACCAACTGTTCCTTATTAGAAGCTCTATTGGCAAAAAAGTCTTTCAGCTTAAGTAACCTTGTAAATTTGAACAGGTCAACGTGGATATCAGCAAAAGCACCCTTCTGGGTGGGGCAGAAATTAAGGCCTTTACTCAAAACATTAATTTCAACAGGCTCAAGTACTTTATTGGACAGATTAACATATTTTCAAATCACGTATGTTGTCAATTACATTTTCCAAGTTGTCATTATTTGTCATAATTGTAGTTAAGTCTTTTTTACCTTCGCTACTGTCTCGGTTTTTCCTGTTCTGGTTATTGCCTTTCCACCTCCTACCCCCCCCTCCTGGTTTTGGTTGCTCCCTTTTTTGTTGAAGACGACTTGATATTCGTAGCTTCGCCAATTCCTTTTGGAATGACTAAGCTCCTTCGCCTAAAGGGGTCTCCTGTAATGTAATAGAAGAGGCAACACTATTAGTGGATGAGATGGAGATATTGCTTATTGATCAATTGTCTTCCCCATCATCCCTGTCCTCCCTACTTCTTTTCTTGTTATCTGATATGGACAGATTGTAAAACTTCTTAGCGAAAGTATAGATGCGACCATCTTTGTAATCGCGGTCATCCCTCTTTACTTTCCTCAACTTCTTTTCTTTCAAGTAGATTTGATAGTTATCCATTACTTGTTTTAGTATAGCAAAGTTCTTTTCCACTAGGTCTTTTTCCCCTATATCTTTAATTTCATTCTCTACCTGCTACATTTCATCTTGTAGTTTTTCACCTTTTTCCATAGAGTGCTTAACTAGAATCTCCATCATGATTCTTTAGGCTCCCTCTAAACTGCCCTCCCATTCTTTCAATAAATTATCACTCAGGTCCTTGAAAGTGGGGAAGATAAGAATTCTAAGTCCCCTAGGGACTTTATCATTTTCCAAGTATTGTTTTAGTGTAACACCATCCCACCATCTACTGAGTTCTTGTTTGCGCAGTCTTTCAAGTCTCAAAAACAAAGTCTTAAGGCAGGTTTTACCAGCTTGCTCCAGCGCTGCGGCCACTTTGGGATTACTTGGCCCAAACAGGTTCAACGCCATCTCCTTGCGTCCATCATTATATTTCGTCATAGTCTTGTATAAATCTTGTCACGGGGAAGAGAGTGCTCAAAAGGTCCAAATGAAGCAATAGAAACGAAGCACCACAGCGGACCAAGCAATAAGCACCTCTACTTCAACAGTCCCATAAATATTCAGTGTCATGTGCTGTTAAACCTCCAAGACCTGCTGTGGTTCGGTCTCACTGGATTCCCAGATAAAGCTTGAAAAAAGGCATGGAGGCAGCACCAGAAGTAAAGTAATTCACACAGGCCAAATATTATGAAAATAGGTTCTTCTTTTTATTGGGCTTTTTGATTTGTTAGGGGTGCACAGGACAGCCAACGCGTTTCGCTCCCCTACTTTATCGAGTTTGTTCTTGAACTCCACTTGTGTCTTCCTAAGCTGAAAATTAGAGTAGCTAATAGTTTCCCCCCTCTCTATAGATTTAAAGGCGTCCCAAACGACTTGGATTGAGGCTGTCTCATTCTTACGCTCGAAGAAATCTTTAATAATTTCAGCCATATGTCGAAGATAACTTTCATCAAATTGAAGACTCCTTTGGAACGACCATTGACTATTAAAATTAAAGCATTTAGAAGGCAATAATAATTCCAATATGACAGGATTGTGATCCGAAACTAATTGTGGTAGTACCTCGATATTCACATTTTCCCAAAAGAATGAAGAAGTAAAAAATATTCTAAACGGACAAACTTTTTATGAGGAATCGAAAAAAAAGTATAACCAGGATCAGTAGGTTGTAGATTATTCCATACGTCAAACATCCCATTCGCTAATACCAATTTCCTTAAGGCTCTATAAGTCCTGATCTTGCGACCTTTATAATTCCTGGTAGTCCTGATATTGCAATTAGAGTCCACATGAACATTTAAATCCCCGCACAAAATTATAGGTTGACACCAAGCCGCCAATTCTGTATTGACCACATTAAACACTTCGTTATCCTCCAGATTAGGGCCGTATAAACAACAGACAGTAAATTTATTACATTCAAAATGATTTCTGCCATCCCCCATCTCCCCCATTTATCAGCTAGTGTTCTGAGACATTTTCCGACCCCTTGTTTCATACAGATTGCAATTCCTCTTTTAACCCCAGTTTGCTTTGAACTTACTAAAAGTTCAAGACCCAAGTTCCTCAATAAGTTTCATTTGTCCCATGAGATGTGAGTTTCTTGTATACACAAGATGTCAACACGCAATAGCTGGATTAGTCTACATAGACCCCCTACTTTTTTTGCATTGTTAAGGCCATTGACATTCAATGTGCATAATTTAATCTTCCTATCAATTGTAACATAAATTCAAGTCTAAATTCAGGTCTAAGCTTGTCAGAGTTGTCCCCTTTTTCCTACACTTGTGCAGAAAAACCAAAAGAAAAAGAAAAGCCCAAAAAAGAAGTAAATAGACCTGCCTTACTATGTATACTGTGTATACCCTAACAACTACCACTGCCTTACACCCCCAGCACCACCCCTGTCCCTCCCACCCCCAACAGGAACCCCCCCACCACACTCCCCAACATATGAGGCTCAGGAACATCCAGTTCCTGATAAGTGTGGAGTGCCATGTCCCCCCACCCTCGAGGACCCTGGAAGGAAAGCCACATCATGAAAAGAGAAGAAAACATCTAAAACAACAGCAAAAAAAGAAAAAAATCAGCTTTATACTCTTAACACTCTTGCTCTTATAGCGGATTCATAGAGAATCTAAATATTCCTTGTCTTTCACTTCTGAATGGAAAAATGTTGTCTGCCCTTTCATCACTATTTTCAGTCTGGCCGGGTTTTGCAAGAATACGGTGGCCCCCTTCTTCTGAAAATCTGGGATGAGCTGGCGCAGATGCCAGCGCTGGGACACCGTAGCTTGGCAAAAATCTGGTCTCACGAAAAACGCACAATTCTTGGCTTCAGCTTTTTTGTCAGGTCTAGCTAGAGCGTAGATTTCTTCCCTAGTGAGAAAGTTATTAAAGGAGACCGATATTTCCCTAGAGTACTCTTCCACCCCTTGACGCTGCTTTCTTATGGCAAACGGAAATCTATGTGCTCTTTGCACTTCTTTGGACCAGTCCCAAGATACCAGGTCAGGAAAGGCTTCATTTAGTAGCTCGATGATGAACCTTCTTGCATCGGCCCCTTCCTTTTTCTCAGGTATGCCGAGAAAACGTAAATTGTTTCTACGGGTCTGGTTCTCCAGACCCGACAGTTTATACGTGAGATCATCTTTCTGGGCTTTAACGTTCTCAAGTTCTTGCTTCTGTGCAATGGTCTCATCTTCCAAAGCAGAGATTCTTGCCTCAGTTTCTGTCACTCCGTCAGCTGTTTCAGTACAAAGTTTTATGGCTCATCGGACTGCGTTCTTAACTTTAGAACAGGTTGCCTGAGTGCGCTGATTCTCTGCCTTGCTTTCAGCACGATGACTCATCATGGTGTTATAGATGGTGGTTAAAGTAATCTCATTAGTGTTTGAAATATCGTGCCCCTGAGCTGTGGCCTCTGAGCTGTTAATCATCCTGTCTGCTTCCTGAGGCTTTGCCGTAGCTGACCCCTCTTTCGGTAAATCCCCAGTACCAAATTCAGAATCCTTACAAACAACTCGCTGAGAGCCCTTTTTTCTACGCCTCCTGACCGTAGAAACACTTACATTCAGTGAGTTTAAGTTAGAACTGAGCTCCCCTTCGACTTCAATGGAACTGCTTTCATTGCTGTACTTTGTCCAGTCTTTACTGATGTTTGTACTTTCATCGGAAGAGGGGTCGGATAGAGAATAGAAATTTTCCACAGCTTCCTAGGATCCTAATAGTACGGGTTCAGGAGTAATGCCAGACGCTATCGGCACATTTGATTCTTGAGCCACCTCATGTGGCCCTTCAGGGACTCCATCTCCCATAGTGCCCCTGCTTCTGCACTCAGAAACCAGTGTTGGCAGTCCAGTATTAGTTACAATCCCTCCGGATAGTGCAGCTTCATTTCTCTTTTTTCTCGCAGACTGTTTCTCAAACAGCACAGGAAGCGTAAGAGAAATGGGACCTTGCTTCGAGCTGCATGCAGGCACCGGTGCAGTAAGTTTTAGAGAAGGTGTACTCCCTTTCCGAACACCATTAACATTGTTAGCCATATTAAGAACAGCATTATCAGTGGAGTTCTCACCTTCAGCATTTCCTTCAGCGTTTTCGGCCGCATCTCCTTTTGCTTTGTTGCTAAGGGTAGTAGTCTGGGTCTGATTCTTTGGCGGCATTTTCTTTGTACGGGATCCCCCGCGGCCTCGAACCACAGTACTCTGAACCCAAAGCAGAAACAACGGAGAACGCCAAAGCCGGGCACCCAGCCGAACACGAAACAAGTCACAATCTTAAATTGTCTGTGGTGTCCTGTATGTAGGAACTGAGTTGAGTCACGTAGGGTTTCAGGAAGTAGTTTATAAAGTTTGCCATAGGTTCCAGGAGTGATCCTTTCGCTGATAGTATAGGCCTGCCTGGTGGTCTTTTTTCAACTTTATGTAACTTTGCCAGGAAATATATTGTTGCCGTTGTAGGATTGTTAACTGTTAAATATTTCCGTTCTTCTTCATTGATTTGACCATTATTTCTCCATTCTTTGAGTTTTGTATCCACCGCCTCCTTTATTTCCAATGTTGGATTCTTCTTTAGTCTTTCATAATAGGCACTGTTCCATAATTGGCAGTGTGCTTCAAGAGCATATGCCCCTTTCTCTTGAATAACAATATTTCCGCCCTTATCCGCAATTTTAATTTCGGTTTGAGTATCACAGTTTGATAGGGCTTCTCTCTCCTGTTTTGACAAATTATCCTTATGATCTCGTCCTTTCAGTTTATAAAGATCTTCAATGACTGCTTCTTGAAATAGATCTATTTTATTTCCAGACATCAATTGTGGATAAAATTTTGATTTTGGTTTCATACCACTCCAGCCTCCGCCTTTTTGTTCACAAGCTACTTCAAGTGGGATTTCTTCCCCTTCTACCACATCCAGATTTATTAGTGTCAGGTAACTTTCAGCATCCTTTGCTGGTAAGCCACCAGTATTTTCGATTGGCTTCAATCGCGATGTTAATTGTTGCTTTTCCAAAAAGAATTTTGCTAATTTGATTTTACACAAATAAAGGTACAAGTCTATTCTCACTTGGGCTAAATCCATTCTCCTGGTTGGACAGAAATGTATGCCTTTTTTCAGCAAAGCAATCTCACTATCTGTTATGATTCAATTAGAAAGGTTAACCACCTGTAGTTCATCCATTACTTCTTCAGGCGCATGCTCTGAGTTTCCGCTCCTATTTTCTCCGTACTTGCACTTGCGCCTTTTCCCTTCTCGTGGGTTTCTTTGTATTCTCTGGCGCCCTCTTCCTCTTTTCCCTTGCTGTTGGTCTGTGGGGAGATTTCGCTCCGACTGGCGTTGTTGAAGTACGGGGTGCATGTCCCCTAAAAAAGACAGTTTGCTTTTATTTGATCCATCTCCTTCAGTTTCGTCATTGGAGATTAGTGATGATGCATTGCTAGATATACTTGTTGTGCTGCTCCAAATTACTTGCTCCTTTATTGCATCAAATTTTCGGGCGAACGTAAAAATCCGACCCTCTGCATAATCATTGGCATCCTTGATGAATTTCGAATGTTTCCTCTCTCTTACCACATCTTCATGTTTTTCCACTTGTGTTTCAATATCCTCCTTAAATTTGGACATTTCACTTGTGCGTTTTAACGTTGCAATTTCTTTATCCATTTCATTTAGTTGTTCCTTTATTTTGTTGAGACCAATTTCAATGTGTTTAATCAATATCTCAATTAGGCCAAGTGAGGATTTTAAAATAAAGTCACCCCATTCCTGGAATAATTCATTCGATGTATCTTGATGACTCAGCATCAACATTATTCTTAGGCCTTTCGGCACTCTCTGAACTTCTAGGTATTTTTGCAGTGTAATTAATTCCCACGACTTGTTTATTTCTTTGCGACTTAACCTTTCCCAGTTGCGCCAAATTATTTTCACATCCGTTTTATCTGCACCATTTGTTGTTCCTGCACCTGCATTTCCACTTACCTTTACCTTTTCAAACATAGTGCTCAGCAGTTCACTCCGTTTGGCTTCCCTCTTTTCCATTTTCCCAGTTGCCCTGCCACAATCCTTTTTGATCTTTAACTAGTAAACGAGCACGCTTGAGGTATCGTGTCTTTAGTCAGTATTTTTCACCGCTTATTTCCTGATTGAAATGCTGTTGCGGTATATCACTGCAACCCACGCCTCAAAACAGAACTGTCTGGTCATTCGCAACTGTGCGACAATTTATTTCGCTCACTCTTGTCTTCTCTTCACTCACACGCTTACCTTGATCCAAAGCTTTGAGCGGTGTGAGACCAATTTCTACCAATTCTTTCCCAGCGGTCACTGCTCCCGGCTTCACAAATCCATAGTGCCAATATCGGCTCAAACCCAGACCTTTCTTCATACAACACACCCCTCCACCAATAACAGACAACACAATTTTGATGGAGAAAGTTGTTGCAGTTTTATTAGCATAAACATTATGCCAACATGTTGGGTTATCTTACAGGTGATCCAGAGCAGGCCGCCTCTCGCGACCCGCCCACCTGATGAGCCATAACCCCGCGGTGTTAACCGTCGGGCGTTGTCAGTTTTGGGGGGAAGGTTTAACCCCTCCCCCGGCGAACCTCTCGTCCGTCCATTACTCACGCCCCTCTCCCCTCGGGGGGCGGAGCGTTGGCAACCCCCGGTTGCTCAGGTACACATCCGCCCGAAGGACTAACGGGGCGCAGTCGGTCCTCCAGGATCCATTGTGGATCTCCCTGGGGGATAATTCGCTCACGCACCCTTCCGGTCCTCATGTAGAGGGTACCCTTCTGTACCTTCCAGTATTGGATTGCCCTGTAACTCCACCTGCAACACAAAGACAAGTCATTAGTAGCAACAAACACCCCCCCCGATCTGCCCAAGAGCAGGGTAAGCGGATGGGAGGGAAAACGCCGGGCAGTCTCTATAGATCTACTCCCTCGGCCCCGTGGTACTCAGAGGTACTGCGCACCCAAAAACAACAGTGCCGAAATAGAGAGAGACACTGGTGGAAGGGTTACTCACCCGAAGCCAAACTCCTATATAAAGAGTCGGTAGCAAAATACAAACAGCTTATCCTGGACGCAAAAAAAATGTATTATTGCAATAAAATTGAAACAGCCCAAAACTCTAATAAATGCCTATATGAGACTACCAAACAACTGGCTGGTTTCTCTGTGGATCTCACACCTCCCCCGTCACAAACCCTTTGCGACGCCCTATCTAAGTTCTTCTTTAGCAAAGTTGACGACATTTACAGGGTTTTCGCCAACAATGCTACTCTCTCTCACAGGCCATCAACTCAACCCGAAGGACCCATTCTCTCGCAGTTCAGCGAGGTCACGTGTCCGCAGGTGCTAAAAACAATATCCACCATCAAATCGGGGTCGGCCCTCGACCCGTGTCCCTTGAAGGTCCTCAGACCTATCATGGAGGCAGTCTTACCCACTATAACCAACATCTGCAACTCCATGTTTAACACTGGCATCTACCCCGAGTCACTAAAGAAAACCCTAATAAAACCTTTGCTCAAAAAACCCACCCTTGATAAAGAAGAACTCAAAAGCTACCGCCCCATCGCCAGTCTCCCACTATTAGCTAAAATAGTGGAAAAAATTATGAATGTCCACTCTCCTCCTTCATCGAGGATAACAAATGCCTAGATGAATCACAGTTTGGCTTCCGTCGCTTCCACGGAACCGAGACGGCCTTGGTCAAAGCGGCGGACGACATCAGATCTATCCGGGATGCGGGAGGCACCGCCGTCCTGATATTACTAGACCTGTCGGCAGCCTTTGACACGGTCGACCATGCTACCTTGGTCGACCGTGTCGAGAGCATAGGCATCCAAGGTAACGCCAAAAATCTGCTTGCCTCTTTCCTTGACAACAGGACCCAGGTCGTCACTGTGGGACCTTTTGAATCCTCCCCCCTGTCACTACCGTGTGGAGTTCCCCAAGGCTCATCCCTCAGTCCGACACTATTCAACATTTATGTGTCGGACCTTGCCAATGTCATCAGGGCACACGGGATGAGCCTCACTTCATACGCTGATGACACTCAACTGGTCCTTGCCGTCAAAAATGACGGGCTCCAGAAAGCCAACATGTTCAACCAGGGTATGTCGGCTATCGGGAACTGGATGTCACATAATTGCCTGAAGCTAAACTCTGACAAATCAGAGGTTGTAATTTTCGGCAATCTCTCTCCGGAGTGGTCCCTCCTTTGGTGGCCTTCATCCATGGGCCAGCCCCCAGTCCCAGTCGACAAAGTGAGGAATCTGGGAGTCATGTTCGACAACCGTCAGAACTTCCTTCCTCACGCCAATCAGATATCCTCATCAGCCTTTCATAAGCTCAGGCTCATCAAAAAAAATTCTGCCCTACTTACCTGAGAACATGGCGAAAACGCTGGTAAGCTCCCTGGTGCTCTCCACCCTAGACTATTGTAACGCTCTGTTTCTAGGGGCCCAGGAGAGAGTGTTAACAAAAATGCAGTCTATACAGAACGCGGCTGCCAGGCTCCTAGGGCGAATCCCTAAATTCCATCCAGTCTCACCCACCATAAAACAACTCCATTGGCTTCCAGTGAGGAAGAGGATTAAGTTTAAAGCCTTATGCCTGGTATACAAGGCTTTACACAACGCTGTCCCAGCGTTTTTTACTCAGAACCTCACCCCCTACTGTCCATCCAGAGCATTGCGCTCTTCCAGCTCCCTGGACCTGGTGATCCCCCGAACTAAATCTGTCAACTGGGGTGACAGAAGATTCCTTGTGGCCGCTCCAAAACTATGGAACACACTACCTCATTCGATCAAAGCCAGCACGTCCTTATGGTCTTTTCGAAAAAAACCTCAAAACGTGGCTTTTTAATCAATGATCTCCTAGTCCCCTGTTGGCCAAACATTGCAGTTACTTAGCGCCGAGATGCCCACGGGCCTTCGTTTCGCGCTTTACAAATGTCATAATAAAATAAAATATAAATAAATAGTCCAGCGATGCAGGATCAGCCTGGGGGAGGGGGCGAGGGTCAACTCGCCACTGCATCAGGAACAAAGAGGGTGCTTGACCCTCGCCCCCTAGGCTATATAGCCCTTCATCCCCTCCCCCAGGAACAGGGAGTGACCTCACGGGGGACCACTGGTCCCCCAACCACTATACCGCTCAGGGTCTGTGCCATCCTATGGCACTAAGGGTGGCCGCCCTCGTAGGTGGCCACCTTTGGTGTCCCGGGGCAGCCTATCATAGTGCCAATATCGGCCCATACCCAGACCTTTCTTCATACAACACACCCCTCCACCAATAACAGACAACACAATTTTGATGGAGAAAGTTGTTGCAGTTTTATTAGCATAAACATTATGCCAACATGGTGGGTTATCATACGGGTGATCCAGAGCAGGCCGCCTCTCGCGACCCGCCGACCTGATGAGCCATAACCCCCGTGGTGTTAACCGTCGGGCGTTGTTAGTTTTGGGGGGAAGGTCTAACCCCTCCCCCGGCAAACCTCTCGTCCGCCCATTACTCACGCCCCTCCCCCCTCAGGGGCGGAGCGTTGGCAACCCCCGGTTGCTCAGGTACACAACCACCCGAAGGACTAACGGGGCGCCGTCGGTCCTCCAGGATCCATCGTGGATCTCCCTGGGGGATAATTTGCTCACGCACCCTTCCGGTGCTCATGTAGAGGGTACCCTTCTGTACCTTCCTGTATTGGATCGCTCTGTAACTCCGCCAAGGCTCTGGGTGCTCGAGTTATTTTACTATTTTTATTCTTATTCCAGCCTTCAGATAAGTAATATGGCAGGCAAACACAGATCTACACGTTTCTGGAGCCCTCTCCCTTGCTCACAATCAACCTGGCCCCAGGGTGAATACACATTTAAAAGCACATTGCATCACTTCCTGGCAATTGTTCATGTCACCCCTTGGCCTTCTGGAGGTTGTAGTTTTTGCAATTCAATATAGTCTAGCTATTGTTTCTTTTTTGTTTTTCCAACCAGTTCTGGTGTTAACATACTTTCTATAATGCAAACCGCTTGTCTCTTTAATGTCATTCTCCTCAAATTTACAATTCTTTTTTTAAGCTTTCAGCCTTATTTATACTTTTATAGTTATATTTCTCAAGCGTCATCCACTACTGTTTTAGACCCAATCACCATCACTTTACGTTACTCCACCTGCTCTCCAGTTGGCAATCATTTTCTTTCTGTGTTTTGTGTTTTGTTGTTTGTTATTTCATGTGCCCTCAAGTGGGCTTTCATATTCTTTTGTTATCTTAATGCTTGGGGATTTCACTTTTCTATTTTCTTTTGTTGTTTATTGTTTTATATGCCCTCTGGTGGGTTTTTACATCATTATGATTTCCTAAAAACGACAAATCAAACAAGGCAGCAAGAAGGCCTCCTCGTTCAACGATGACCTTAAGAAATCCAAGAAACTCTGTCGCTCCCTCGAGAAGGCCTGGAAAAAAGACCCAACCACCAGCACCAAGGACGCCTTCAAAAACGCCACCCGCATACACCACCAACTAATCCGAAATGCCAAGAAAGCAGCCTTCAAGGACCGTCTAGATAACAACGCCCACAACAGCAAGGAATTATTCAACATCGTCAAGGAATTTACCTACCCCTCTGCCAACTCCAACGACATCACCCCCTCTCAAGCCCTCTGCGACTCCCTAGCCTCATTCTTCCACAACAAAATTGCAGACATCCACAACAGCTTCGACAACCAACCCGGAGACCAACCCACCCAATCCCCTGCAGGACCCCCACCCCCCCTGAACATCCTCAATGACTGGAAGCCAATCTCTACCGAGGACACCATCCGTCTGATGAACTCTATCCACTCAGGATCCCCCACAGACCCTTGCCCTCACCACATCTTTAACAAAGCAGACTCCATTATTGCACCGCACCTCCGAGACGTCATCAACTGCTCCCTCAACTCCGCAATCTTCCCGGAAAGCTGGAAACATGCCGAACTCAGCGCCCTCCTGAAGAAACCCACAGCTGACCCCACCGAACTCAAAAACTATCGCCCTATCTCACTCCTTCCATTCCCGGCCAAAGTCATTGAGAAAGCTGTCAACAACCAGCTCGCCGCATTCCTCGAAACCAACAAATCACTCGACTCCTCACAGTCCGGCTTCCGAGCCAAGCACAGCACCGAAACCGCCCTCATCGCAGCAACATACGACATTCGAACTCTACTGGACAATGGAGACACAGTCGCCCTCATCCTCCTCGACCTCTCCGCAGCCTTCGACACAGTCTGCCATAGCACCCTTCTACAGCGCCTCAAAAACATCGGAATCCAAGGAAAAGCACTGGAATGGATCACCTCGTTCCTCTCCAGAAGAACCCAGAGAGTCCGCCTTCCACCATTCAAGTCAGAGGCTACTGAAGTCATCTGCGGAGTACCTCAAGGGTCCTCACTCAGTCCCACCCTCTTCAACGTTTACATGAGCCCCCTCGCGACCATCGCACGCCAACATAACCTCAACATCATCTCCTACCCCGACGACACTCAACTGATCCTATCACTCACCAGAGACCCTAACACGGCCAAAACCAACCTACACGAAGGAATGAAAGAAGTAGCCGAATGGATGAAGCACAGCCGTCTGAAACTGAACTCAGACAAAACAGAAGTCCTCATCTTAGGTACCTCCCCCTCCGCCTGGGACGACTCCTGGTGGCCAGATGCCCTTGGAAAAGCACCCATCCCGACGGACCACGCACGGAACCTGGGCGTCATCCTGGATTCCTCACTCTCAATGAACAGACAAGTCAACGCCGTTTCTTCATCCTGCTTCAACATTCTTCGCATGCTCAAAAAAACATTTCGCTGGATCCCTACCGAAACTAGAAAAACAGTCACCCACGCTCTGGTCACGAGCCGACTGGACTACGGAAACACCCTCTACGCCGGCATCACCGCAAAACTCCAGAAAAAACTACAACGCATCCAGAACGCCTCAGCCAGGCTCATATTAGACATTCCGCGTAAAGAACACATCTCTGATCACCTGAAAAACCTACACTGGCTCCCCGTCAATAAGAGGATCACTTTCCGGCTCCTAACCCATGCACACAAAGCACTCTACGAAATCGGACCCGAATGCCTCAACACACGACTATCCTTCTACACCCCCTCCCGCCAGCTACGATCCTCCAACCAAGCCCTTGCCACTGTTCCTCGCATCAACAAAACCACCATGGGAGGTAGATCCTTCTCCTACCTAGCAGCTAAAACTTGGAACTCACTTCCCACTCACCTTCGCCTTACTCAGAACCACCTAGCATTCAGAAAGCAACTCAAAACGTGGATATTCGACAAGTAACTCCCCACCCTTCTTCAAGCGCCTTGAGACCCTCTGGGTATGTAGCGCGCTATACAAATCTTTTGACTTGACTTGACTTGACTAATGCTTGTGGATTTCACTCATTCTGATTTCTCAAGCTCCTTATTCATGGCTGGAAACTATTAAATATATTTTATCTGTGGTTTGCAATCAATCCATATTTTTTCCTTTTTTTTGGTTAATACTTTATCCAATATTTCTTCTTTCTTTTTTCATTTCTTACTCTCACTTTGTTTCTTGTATTTCCTTTTGGAAGCTTTGTTGGAATTTCATCTACTGGCACTATCCTTATTATAAATGAATATAAAGTTCTTCCGATTGGTTTAGGCCAAATGGGTGCATTGTTCTCAGTTTGAGGATGTAGCGAGATTCTTTTTGGCGCAATTGCTTCTCTCGATCACCACCTCGCTCATTTTTGGGGACTGTATCAATACCATAGAATCTCAACTGCTTCCATTCTCCTTGGTGGTGGCGTTCCATATGTTTTGCCACAGCATTGGCTCGATCCTTATCTACTGTTGCCCTTACATGTTCTAAATTCTTTTTTTCAATTCAAAGATGGTACCTCCCACATACCTTAATGGACACGGACATTCCACTATATACACAGTGTACTGGGTTTTACATGTTATCAGTTGTCGAATTTCCCAGATTTTGTTGTTATTCAATTTGATTTCCTTAGTCTGTTTGGCAATCTGTCAGACTTTGCACATGTGACACTTCACAAATCCCTTCGTGTTGAGCCATGTTCCCTCTTTCTTTTTTGGCTTGAAGTGACTGTGAATCAATTGGTCCTTCAAATTCTTTGATCTTCTATATTTGACGATTGGATGTTTTCCTACTACTTGTTTCAGTGTGTTATCCAATTGTAGTATTTTCCAATTTTTTCTCAGTATTCCCACTACTTGTTTACTCTCAACTGAGAAATCTGTTATTAGGCGAATTGGTTCTTTGTCCTTTGTCTTTTCATTCTGTTTTGCTGTTAAGCATTCCTCTCCAATCTATTTAGCACAGTTTTTTATTGTATTTTCTCCTTTTGAAGCGTTCTGCCGTTTGTATTCCATGTTTCCGCCACTCTTCCTCTTCGCTACATATCTGCCTGATCCTCAGGAACTCCCCATATGGGATGCTTGTAATCAGAGATTCCTGATGAAAGCTTTCGCTTCCAAAGTAGCATTTGTGGCCGTACTCTTTCGATGTAAGGTTGTATGGATTTGGTTATTTCTTATATAAATTTCTGTGTCCAGAAACACGTTCCTTACTTGTTTCATATGTGAATTTCAATTGTGTTACACTGTTGTTGTTAAGTACTTCAAAGTATTCCCTGAAGTCCTCTGCTGTTCTGTCCCATATGATCAAAAGATCATCGATGAATCTTTTCCAACTTATGATCTTGTTCAGAAACCTGCCATTCTCCGATCTCCATGCCACTTCTCTCTCCCAATATCCCATGGCCAAGCAGGCGTAGCTCGGGCTAAAAGAAAACCCCATGGCTGTGCCATTCCGTTGCCTGTACACTTCATCACCAAAAATAAATATATTTTTATTCAAGCAAATTTCAATCATTTGTTTTTTTCTTTATATTCCATATTTCGTTCCTGAAGGAAAAATGTACACGCTTCTATGCCAAAGTCATTCCCTATAGTTGTATACAGGGATATGACATCCATGGTTACCAGCAGGTATGTTTCTTGCCATGGTGTATTTTGTAACAACTTTAACAAAAATTAAAAAAAAAATATGTATATATACTGTACCCGGCCATGCGTTGCTGTGGCTCAGTCTGGTTACAGGGAAGAGAAAGAAAAGAGTAAGCGCACGTTTCTAGTATGTTTAATTTCACAATGCTTGTGGGTATACAATATGTTTTGGTCCGTCCTAATATATGTAGACTATTTCCTATATGCGTCCCTTGTATTTGTTGCGCAGCAACCAAATCGATAGGGTCTGTTCTGGTTGCAAAGCGAACCAACTCCTCACCCCTTCCTCCACTCACTTCCCGGTCTGCCATCCTGACACCAACTGTCCATCCTAATATATGTGGACTATTGTCTATATGCGTCCCTTGTTTTTGTTACGCAGCAACCAAATCGATAGGGTCTGTTTGGCCTTTAGATTAAAAACGTGCTTATTGGACACGCGCGTATTCGAATCCAATGTTGTGTATATATAAACACGCGCTAATGTTGCAAAGTGAACCACCTCCTCCCCCCTCCCTTCATCCACATCCCGGTCTGCCATCCTGACACCAACTGTCCATCATAATATATGTAGACTATTGTCTCTGTGCGTCCTTTCTTAATGTTGCCAAGTAAACCAACTCCTCCCCCTCCCTCCACCCACTTCCCGGTCTGCCATCCTGACACCAACTGTCCATCCTAATATAGGTAGACTATTGTCTCTATGCGTCTATTGTAGTTGTTGCGCAGCAACCCAATCACTAGGGTCTGTTCGTCCTTTAGATTAAAAACGCGTGCGTATTTGACACACACGTATTCTAATACAACGTTGTGTATATATAAACATGCGCTTATTCTAATTCAATGTTGTGTAAAAAATTAATTTCAAATCAATCGTTGAAGAACTTTTGTAGATTTAAGATTTTTATCAAACGCACGTTGACCTTTTTATGTGTCTGTGCTTTCAATTAAAAACACACGCATATTCAACACATGCGTGTTCGAATCCAACGTTGTGTATATAAAAACAATTGCGTATTTGAATGCAACGTTGTGTCAACATTTTAAATCAATCGGTGAAGAACTTTCGTAGATGTAAGATTTTTATCAAACGCACATTGACATTTTTATGTGTCTGTTTGTGCTTTTGATTAAAAAACATGTGCATATTCAACACACGCGTATTCGAATCCAACACTGTGTATATAAAAACACTCGCATATTCTAATGCAACGTTGTTTCAAAATTTCAAAGCAATCGGTGAAGAACTTTCGGAGATTTGAGATTTTGAACAAACGAACAGTTAAATTTGTATTTATATAGAAGATATATATATATACATATATATATGTGTCCCGCCTAAGTCCAGCCCGTCTGCGCCCATCCGCGGCCGAGCGCGTCCAGCGGCCATACACTCTGCTCAAATCCTTACTTACTCGTCTGCCGATTTACATGCTTTACGGCAGGCAGTGCCCTTACCGCCTTGTGCCATCAGGACGGCCCAGGATTGTGGCATCTTGACTGTCCCTACTTCACGGACTTCTGATCCCCCTCCTTCCTTTCCCATTTCCGCACCCCCGCTCTCCACCCCCCCATTATCGGGGACGTGCCCCCTGGCTATCCTATATCTTAACACCAGGTCTATGGCCAAACATCAGCTGGAAATCCATTGCCTGCTTGATGATAGTGCCGTGGATATTCTTCTCCTCTCAGAAACCTGGCTTGCTGATGACTCTGTTCCAGATATCCTTGCCGCCATTCCTACTGGTTATTACATTATGCAATCAAACCGGCCAGGAGGACAAGCTGGTGGTGGGGTCGCAGCCATCATTCGCACGGAGCATATCTTTTCTACCTTGGCCTGCACTCCTATCCCCAATACCCAAACCCTTGTTATTAAACTTAGTTCCACCAGGTCCTCCCTTACCTGTGTCCTTATGTATAGACCCCCTGTTTATATGCCCTCCTTCCCACAACAAGTTGGGGATCTTATCTCTCAACTAATTATTAATAACGCTAAAGTCATCATCATAGGTGACTTTAATTATTGGCCCTCCGACCCTCGGGAAAGCCGACTTTCCGAACAGTTCTCAGAACTCCTTACAAGCATGAACTGCCGACAATTTATTTCAACACCAACTCACTGCAAGGGCCACATATTGGACCAGGTCTGGACGGCAAACCTTGATATCTCGCCCCCATTGGTGACTCCCTGCTCATGGTCAGACCATTATTTTATTTACTTCTCGGTAGACCTTTCTATCCCCCGCCGCCCCCCTCTCACAACTAACATCTTAGCTCGTAATTGGAAGAAAGCCAATTTACCTGAACTACACTCTCTATTGGCAGCTTCAGCCCCTTTGCTCTCCGGCTCAGCCACTCATCAAGCTTCCATCCTTGAACAATGGCTGGTGTCGGCTTGCAATTCTGTAGCTCCATTAAAAACCATTAAAGCTGTGCGCCCTCACGACGCTCAGCGATGGTTCACTGACCAGCTAAAACTTGATAAACTGTCTCTCCGCCAGGCTGAACGCCGATGGCGCCATAACTAAGATCCCCTTCTCAAAATCGAATTCATGACCCTGTTAAAAAACTATAAATCCTCCATTTTGGAGGCTGAAACATCCTATTTTTCCCGAAAAATCATGGAGTCTGCTTCCAAAGCAAAGGATATATTTTCGATTGTCAATGAGCTCTCTCTTCCTGATCGTGTCACCCTCCCCTCCGTGCCCACCCAGGCTCTGTGTGATGCGCTAAACACTTACTTCCAGGACAAAATCTCCAGTATTAAAAATAATATTTCTCCGCCCACTTCGTCCCTTTCATTCTTTTTACCCCCCAATAACCCCCAGCAACTGGATGCTTTCCCTCCTATCTCTATCACTGAGTTCCAGAGACTTCTGCACAAAGTCAGTTCCGGGTCTCCCAACGACTGTTGCCCCCCCCATATCCTCAAAGAAATCTTCTTGGCCTGCCCTGACCCTGCCTTGGCACTTCTTAACACCTCGTTGGCCACAGGAGTAGTCCCAGACTCCTTCAAACAGGCAGTGGTGCTACCAATTTTAAAGAAAGCCAACGCAGACCCTTCGGTTCTGAGCAATTATAGGCCTATTTCTCTGCTCCCCTACCTGGGAAAGATCTTGGAGACCCACGTGACCCGGTGCTTGAGCACCTTCATTGAGAGTTCATCTTTTTTGGACCCTCAACAGGCTGGTTTCCGCCCCCTTCACTCCATTGAGGCGGTTATTGCGGCCGTCATGGATACGTTAAGAACTGGGGCGGATAATAACATCTCTCAAGCCCTCGTCCTGTTAGATCTGTTGGCGGCTTTTTCCACGGTCGATCACTCTATATTGATCGACCGTGTCACCAACGCCGGCATTCAGGGCGTTGCCCTTGATTGGGTTCGATCTTTCCTCGACAGGCGCTCCCAAGCAGTTAATCTTTCCACCTTCTCTGCTCCCCTTTCTTTCCTTTCCTGCGGAGTCCCTCAGGGCTCGGCGCTATCCCCCCTTCTTTTTAATTTATATATGCAACCCCTTATGGTTTCTCTCTGTCACTACTCAGCAACAATCTATAATTCCGCAGATGATTTGCAGTTGATTTTCCCCCTTGATACCTCTTCTTCTTCCCTCACCAATTTCCAATCCACCATGTTACACATATCTGACTGGATGGCCCACAGCCAGCTCAAGCTAAACCCTACTAAGACGGAACTTGCCCTGGTTGGTGGGCCGGCCAATCCGTGGAATGATAGCTATTGGCCCCTCTCTCTTGGTCCCCCCCCCGCCCTGTCAGCTCTGTGAAAAGCCTCGGAGTTGTCATCTCTGGCGATCTGTCCATGAAGTCGCAGATCTCAGCAGTTACATCATCCTGCTTCTTCCATCTGCGCAGGATACGCAAGATCTGTAGATTTCTCACCAGAGAGGCACTCATTTTAGTCGTCTTGGCCCTTGTCATCTCCAGGGTCGACTTTGCTAACATTTTATATGTGGGGATTCCTGCTTACCAGCTCCAGAGGCTCCAACTGATACAAAATCAGGCTGCCCGCTTGGTTTTCCATCAGCCCAAGCACCAGCACGTCTCACCACTACTGCGGAGCCTTCACTGGTTCCCAGTGGCCAAACGGTGCACCTTCAAACTTGGATGAACTATTTTTAAAGCTCTTTACAACCTTGCACCTGCTTTTATCTCTTCCAACTTAAAGCGATACTTACCAACACGAAATCTACGCTCTTCCGCCGACAATCTCCTGTGCATCCCTCAAATCCATCGCAAGAAACATGGTGGTCTCCGCTTTTCTTTCCTGGCCCCTTCCTTTTGGAATTCCCTCCCCTCTTCCTTCCGTCAATGCCCTTCCTATGAATGCTTTCGCAAGACACTAAAGACGGTCCTATTCAAAGCTGCCTTCGAGTAATCATTGGCCCCTGCCTGCTGTTATGAGCGCCAAGAAACCGTTCCGGTGAACGTGCGCGGTATAAGAATTTTTAACATAACATAACGTAATATATATATATATATATTCACTGAAAAAACCATAGGTTTCACACCAGTTATAGTTAGGAATTAGCATTTAAAAAACCTATTAAATTCACTGACAAAACCGTAGATTTCACACCATTTATAGTTAGCTGGAAATTTTACTGACATAAAACCATTGAAATTCCCACGTTATAGTTAGTTGGACTCACTATAACTTGCGCGCCTGTAATGCACTGCTGATGACGTCACATATTACATCACTCATGACATGGTCAGTGACATCACTCATGACATCACTGATGACACCATCCAGTGAATGTGTGTCTTTCTGAAAAATAAATTTGTTTTATATATGTATTTGTAAAGGTCGATGG
The DNA here is from genome assembly GCF_964263255.1 of Lissotriton vulgaris. Lineage (NCBI taxonomy): Eukaryota > Metazoa > Chordata > Amphibia > Caudata > Salamandridae > Lissotriton > Lissotriton vulgaris. The sequence continues at coordinate 98,899 of NW_028244133.1, read as the reverse complement.
AAGAATACATGTTTAAATAAGTGTGTAAATGGATGTTTTTTTTAAAAAAAATTGGTTGGGTAACTGGCTTATTACGTGTATCTTAGTGAATACATATATTAGCGAGTATTGTTTAAATATTTAAATGTTTGTATCAGTGTTTCTCTTTGTGTATAAGTGGCTGCAGGGGTTGGTGACTGACTCACTGTTTGTATGTGTTTTGAAGACAGCATATGTGCAGGACTGTATGGGTAGATGAGTGTGTATATGTGTGTGTTAGTGAGTGAATGACTGTCTCACTAGTGTCTTCATTAGTAACGACATATGTTTTAATCTAGTATATGTGAGTATTGATGTATATAAGTGAGTATAGTATATATAGTGAGAGATTGTAGGAGTTCCTGTTTAAATAAGTATGTGTTTCTATAAGTGATTGTTTAAGAGAGTAAGTATGGGTAAGTTTCCTTAGAAGTAAGGTGGTAGTGTGTGTATAAATGTATATGCAAATAAATGGATGTTCAATAGTTTATTTGCATGTGTGAGTATGTGTGTGAGTAACTTTTGGATGACTGCTGATGTGTAACAGGATGTATAGGTGTATCACTACATATGATGAGTGAGTAGATATATGAGTGACTATATAGAACTGTTGGTGAATGAGTGGATGTGTATATAGATGGTGGAATTACTGAATTGGTTGTTGTTACTGGTTTGGGTATCTCCATTTTTTTGAAAATGTTTGTTTCTATTTTTGAATATGTGTTTCAAGCGTTACATTACACTGAAATTAGGTCTGTCACTCTGTCACAAGGATGGTGTCATCAGTGATGTCATGAGTGATGTCACTGACCATGTCATGAGTGATGTAATATGTGACGTCATCAGCAGTGCATTACAGGCGCGCAAGTTATAGTGAGTCCAACTAACTATAACGTGGGAATTTCAATGGTTTTATGTCAGTAAAATTTCCAGCTAACTATAAATGGTGTGAAATCTACGGTTTTGTCAGTGAATTTAATAGGTTTTTTAAATGCTAATTCCTAACTATAACTGGTGTGAAACCTATGGTTTTTTCAGTGAATTTCAAAGGTTTTTTAAATGCTAATTCCTAACTATAACTGGTGTGAAACCTATGGTTTTTTCAGTGAATTTCAAAGGTTTTTTTAATGCTAATTCCTAACTATATAAGACCTGAAAGCCCACCAGGAATCTCCAGTATGCGCCAGGGGACTGCATTGCAGAGAGGTGTAATGAAGCCACAACCCTTTTTACACCTCTCTGCAACGCAGCCCCCGTGCATGTTTGAAGAGGGGGAACTAATTCCCCTTGCATACTGGGGGCCCCTGGGGGCCAATTAGCCCACCTGGAACCTCCAGTATGCGCCAGGGGCTGCATTGCAGAGGTGTAATGAGACTATGCCCCTTGTTACACCTCTCTGCAACGCAGCCCACTGCCGCGTTTGCAGAGGGGGAACTAATTCCCCTTGCATACTGGGGGTCCCTGGGGTCAACTGGTCCACCAGGAGCCTCCAGTATGCGCGAGGGAGCTGCATTGCAGAGAAGTGTAATGAGGCCACACCCTTGTTACACCTCTCTGCAATGCAGGCCACTGGCGCGTTTGTAGAGGGGGGACTAATTCCCCTTGCATACTGGGGGTCCCTGGATCATATCTGCCCAAACACCGATATTCCGAACGATTGTAAATTACTTTTCTTGAGAAACATTTGGATTTGGATTATCATGTCCTATACTTTGGAATTTTTGAAAGACTGACTTTGAGGATGCTATAAATTACTCAAGTCTGCCCGAATTGTGTGGGTAAAATTGATACCTAGTCACTTTGAATAAGAATATACTTATGTCTCGTCTAACATTTGGAAGAAATATCTAGTTATATGACAACTGGATACCGACATAACTTGAAGGAAATAAGAACGCCCTGAAGAAGTTCTGTTGTACAGAACGAAACCTTTCGGCTGGCTGTGGTACATAAACTTAAGGAAAATAAAAGCATTTGAATATACACCAAGATTCAGCGCTTCAATAAGGACTCTAAGTGATATGATTTGATTGGACTCATTGTGAAAGTGGTGCTGTGCCAAACTTTGGAATATTCTCCACTACTCTCTACTACTTACTCTCTCCTACTCCACTACTCTCAAATACTCACTGTCTACTACTCATTCTCTACTACTCTACTACTCTCTCTCTACTACTCACTCCCTACTACTCGCTACTCACTACTCCCTACTACTCACTATCTACTACTCTCTACTACTCACTCTCTACTACTCTCTCTACTACTCACTCTTTACTACTCACTACTACTCTCTACTACTCACTCTCTACTTCTCACTCTCTACTACTGTCTACTACTCACTCTCTACTACTCTCTCTCTACTAGTCTCTACTACTCACTCTACTACTCACTCTCTACTACTCACTACTATTCTCTCTGCTACTCATTCTCTACTACTCTCTACTACTCACTCTCTACTACTCACTCTCTACTACTCACTCTTTACTACTCTCTACTACTCACTTTCTACTGCTCTCTACTACTCACTCTACTACTTACTCTCTACTACTGTCTACTACTCACTCTCTACTACTCACTCTCTACTACTCTCTACTACTCACTCTACTATTCACTCTACTACTCTCTACTACTCACTCTCTGCTACTCTCTCTACTGCTCTCTACTACTCTCTACTACTCACTCTCTACTCTCTATTACTCACTCTCTACTCTCTACCTCTCTACCTCTCTCTTCTTCTCTCTCTACTAATCTCTACCTCTCTACCGCTACCTCTCTACCTCTCTACCTCTACACCTCTACCTCTCTACCTCTCTCTACATGCACACATATACACATATATGCATATATATATATGCATATGCATTTATATATATATGTATGTGTATGTATAAAAAAAAACAACAAAACATTTTTTTTTTAAACAGCTACTTTTAAAACTGTCATTCTTTTTCCCCATGGTACACTCCCCGGTACGCGCACCGGTAAGCGTACCGGTGCGCGTACCGGGCGCTCACCCCGTGAAAATCAAATTTTTTTTTAATTTTTTTTTTGCTCCGCGGGGCCCTTTTATGGCCCCCACATCAAACCTAGGGGGTCAAGGGGGGTCTACTCTGCCCCCTTATGGTTATTTCCCTCTTTGTTTTGGCCACCTCTCGTGTCTCGATCCTACCGAGACACAAGATGGCGGCCGCTCCGGACTGTTTAGAATGTTTACAGACATCCCAGAGCCAATCAGCTTTCAGCGCGCAAGTCGCGGTAAGCGCCCGGTGCGCGTACCGGTGCGCGTACCGGAGCGCGGCTATAGATATATATATTTTTTTGAACCTTAATTACTCAAAATCCACTGGAGCACATATCTTGAGACATAGCAAAGGCACATCGGGCTACCAGTCCCTACAATTTTGCCAAGTTTGGTGGAAATCCATTCAGCCGTTCGGGCTAAAAGTGAAATCGACCGCCCTATGGAAATTAACATGGGGAAAACGCGTTTTGGGACCCCCCTTTTATCTCGGCCCCCGCTTGACGAATCCCCCCCAAACTTTCAGGGAAGGACCGGAACGGCGCGAGGCCATTTTGAGGAAATTTTCAGGCAGATTCGTCAACCGGTGCCAAAGTTATTCCAAATAGAATTTTCAGATTTAACATTGAAAAAAATCCTAACTATAACTACCTACTGGCGACCGCCAGTAGGTAATATATATATATATATATATATATATATATATATATATATATATATATATATATATATATATATATATATATATATATATATATATATTCACTGAAAAAAACATGGGTTTCAGGGACGTTATAGATAGAAATTAGCATTTAAAAATCCTTATAAATTCACTGAACAAAACCACAGGTTTCAGGGACATTATAGTTAGTTGGACATTTCACTCGTACAAAACCAGAGAATTCGGCCGTTATAGTTAATAGTGCTAACTATAACTCGCGCCCCAGCAATGCACTGCTGATGATGTCACATATTCCATCACCCATGACATGGTCAGTGACATCACTCATGACATCACTCATGACATCTCAAATAACATCACTGATGACATCACTGGTGACATCATCCAGTGACTGTGTGTTTCTTTAAAGAGTAAATATGTTTTATATATATATATATATATTCACTGAAAAAACCATAGGTTTCACACCAGTTATAGTTAGGAATTAGCATTTAAAAAACCTATGAAATTCACTGAAAAAACCATAGGTTTCACACCAGTTATAGTTAGGAATTAGCATTTAAAAAACCTATTAAATTCACTGAAAAAACCATAGGTTTCACACCAGTTATAGTTAGCTGGAAATTTTACTGATATAAAACCATTGAAATTCCCACGTTATAGTTAGTCGGACTCACTATAACTTGCGCGTGCAATGCACTGCTGATGACATCACATATTACATCACTCATGACATGGTCAGTGACATCACTCATGACACCATCCTTGTGACATAGTGACAGACCTCCTTTCACTATAATGTAACCCTTGAGACACATATTCAAAAATAGAAACTGAAATTTTTTAAAAAATGGAGATACCTATATCAGTTACAACAAGCAATTCAGTAATTCCACTATCTATATACACATCCACTCATTCACCAATAGTTCTATATAGTCACTCATACATATACTCACTCATCATATGAAGTGATACACCTATACATCCTGTTACACACCGACATTCATCCAAAAGTTACTCACACACATATTCACACGTGCAAATAAACTATTGGACATCCATTTATTTGAATATAGAGTTATACACACACTTCCACCTTACTTCTATTTAAAATTACACATATTTATTCTCTTAAACAATCACTTATAGAAACACATACTTATTTAAACAGGAACTCTTACAATCTCTTACTCTCACATATACTCACTTATATACATCAATATTCATATATACTAGATTAAAACATATGTAGTTACTGATAAAGACACTAGTGAGACAGTCATTCACTCACTAACAAACACATATAGACACTCATCCACCCATACAGTCCTGTACATATGTTGTCTTCAAAACACATACAAACAAAGAGTCAGTCACTCATGCATCTATGTGCTAAGTAATACCCCCACCAAACCATATAGACACTCATACTGATACTAATAAAAATATCTAATAACCCATATACATACACATGAGTGGATGTGTATTAGATGGTGATATTACTGAATTGGTTGTTGTAACTGGTATGGGTATATCCACTTTTTTGAAAATATTAGTTTCTATTTTTGAATATGTGTTTCATGGGTTACATTACACTGAAAGGAGGTCTGTCACTGTGTCACAAGGATGGTGTCATCAGTGATGTCATGAGTGATGTCACTGACCATGTCATGAGTGATGTAATATGTGATGTCATCAGCAGTGCATTGCACGCGCAAGTTATAGTGAGTCCGACTAACTATAACGTGGGAATTTCAATGGTTTTATATCAGTAAAATTTCCAGCTAACTATAACTGGTGTGAAACCTATGGTTTTTTCAGTGAATTTAATAGGTTTTTTAAATGCTAATTCCTAACTATAACTGGTGTGAAACCTATGGTTTTTTCAGTGAATTTCATAGGTTTTTTAAATGCTAATTCCTAACTATAACTGGTGTGAAACCTATGGTTTTTTCAGTGAATTTCATAGGTTTTTTAAATGCTAATTCCTTTGTATATCGAGTTTCTAACCTTTTTTTTTTTTACAATTTGCTGTTTTTTTTTAAGTATTCATTTTTTCTTATAATTTTTTTCTTTTGCGCTCTGGGTGCGCGCTCCGGGAAGCTTTCAGCTAAGCTCTCCTGTAAGCTTCTCCGAGAGCTCATCTGAAAGCGCACCCAGAGCGCAACTGTCGTTCGTGAAAAAAAAATATGAATGAAAAGTTAATAATAATGCAAAACATTTCGTACCATACAAATAAAATTAGTTTTTTTTAATATGGAAAATGATTATGCATTTCTATAAAAGATTGATGACGTCACTTCGGCGCGCAACGTAAGTGCCCTCGGAAGCGCATACGTGCGCGGCGCATAAACGCACGGAAAAGCGCCTACGATCGCGCCACGTTTGCGCCCCGGAAGCGCCTACGATCGCGCTGCGTAAACGCACCCGGAAGTGCTCCGGAGCGCGCAGCGTAAACGCGTCGGGTCATGTGACCCTCAAATAACACTTTTCATTGGTTGCTAACAGTTTTTTTTTACAATGAATGAAATCCCCACCCATTTCCTTCACTTCTTCTTTCACTTTTGTGACTGAAAGACCTGCCTTTTTTGCTGCTCCATATTCCTGGATTCATCATGGCTGCCAGACCATCCAGCAGTGAAGATGACTTCATTGATGAAGAGCCTCCTACCCCAAAGGTGAAGGAACATTTCATTTGGAAATTTTTTAAGTTTCCAGAAGGCCAGAAGAAGGTGAATGCACCAAAAGTAGAGTGCAGGATCTGCAAACAGGTCCTGTCACGGGGTAACCCCCAAAAAAAATACTCTTTTGGGAACTTTACGATGATCCGACATGTGGAGAGGAGGCACCCCCAGAATTTTGCCCGGGAAAGTGTCAGGGCTCTGGCACAGGAGGTTCCCAGAGATGGGGCCTCTACATCAACAGGAGGAGCAACTTCTTCTGGAAGAGAACAATCTCAGGGGCAGGTAGCAAACATTCAACCTGCATTCAACCATGGGGTCGTCAAATGCAGATACTGCAATCAACTCCTCACCTATGGGGAGCAAAGTGTCCTGCTCATGGTTCGGGCATTGGAGAACCATCACTGCCCTTCCCACCCCTAATTTTTTTCTTTTCTTTTTGCTCCTGTTGAGCAGTTTCTATTCCCTGTTTTTGTTCCTCTTCAGTTAAAAGAAGAAAACCAAAAGTTCTTTTCAGAACTACCTCCAATTCTCATCAAAGAGCTATAATCTTAAAAAATGAAGAGTAAGTGAAATATAGTGCATTGATAATTGAAAGGAGAATGAGTAAGAAAGAACAGAAAGGTATGAGAGGTGAAAGGAAGTGAAGTAGGAGGAATGAAAGAAGGTGAGTGTTAGAAAAGAAAGTTATGACACAGTGAATAAACTGGAGTATTTCTGACATATCTGTAAACACAAAAGTAACGCATTGCAGGAGTGCGTCACAAAAGTGACGCAACTCCAGTAATGTGTCCTTTCACATGGAAAAAGCACCATGTGAAAGGTTTGCTGTGAAGCAGGCGCAAGATTTTGGCGCAACTGCATCCTAAAAGTGACGCACTGCGTCATTATTACCAAGCTTTTTGCAAGGAACACCCCCTCTGCATGCATTATACCTGACACTATTTTTTAAAAAGTGACGCATCTAGGTACATGGGTCACTTTTTAAAACTCTGCGCCATATTGTATCTGCATCAGGTATATTGTATGCAGAGGGGCAATCCCGCGCAAAAAGCTTGGTAATAACAACGTACTGAAATCTATGAGATTTCCCTGCGTCACTTTTAGGATGCTATTGCGTCAAAATTTTGCGCCGGCCTCGCATCACTTTTATGTTTACACATATGTCAGAAATACTGACGTATCTGTAGCTCCTTGCAACATGATTCGTCATACATTAAATATGACACATCTGGAATGTCATAAGGACTGTGGACAGAAAAGTGACGCATCACACCAGCAGTGTAATAAAATGTGCCTCGTTGCACTATATTTAAAGGATGCAACAGCATCCTAAAAGTGACGCAGTGAAATCTCAAACATTTCACTGCGTCGCTATTACAAAGCTTTTAGTGGGAGAACACCCCCTCTGCATGCATTATACCTCACGCAGATATAATGTGGCGCTTGATTTTAAAAAGTGACCCATCTACCTAGATACCTCACTTTTTAAATATAACGCAACGCGGCACATTTTTTTACACTACTGGTGCAATGCGTCACTTTTCTGTGCGCACTCCTTATGACATTCCAAGTAACGCATTGCTGGAGTGCGTCACAAAAGTGACGCAACTCCAGTAATGTGTCCTTTCAAATGGGGAAAGCAGCATATGAAAGGTCTTGCCTCAGTCTAACACCTGCTGTAAAGCAGGCACAAGATTTTGACGCAACAGCATCCTAAAACTGACGCAGTGAAATCTGAAAGATTTCACTGCGTCGCTATTACAAAGCTTTTTGCGGGAGAACACCCCCTCTGCATGCATTATACCTGACGCTATTTTTAAAAAGTGACGCATCTAGGTACATGGGTCACTTTTTAAAACTCTGCGCCATATTGTATCTGCAACATGATTCGTCATACATTAAATATGACACATCTGGAATGTCATAAGGAGTGCGCACAGAAAAGTGACGCATAACACCAGCAGTGTAATAAAATGTACCTCGTTGCACTATATTTAAAAAGTGACGCATCTAGATAGATGCGTCACTTTTTAAATATTGCATAACAATGCGCATTTTTTTACACCGCTGGTGCGTCACAAAAATTGACGCACAGGAAGCGCAAAACTAACAGCGCAAGGCCTTCATAAATATAATCCTGGATTTTCCCCGTGCTTCGCCGGTGCGCGTACCATGCGCTTCCCCCGCGCAAAACGAAAAAAAAATTTTAATGCCCTGCAGGACCCTATTTTAGTCCCTACATCAAACCTAGGGGGTCAGAGGGGGTCTACTCTTCCCCCAGCATCCTAAAACTGACGCAGTGAAATCTGAAAGATTTCACTGCGTCGCTATTACAAAGCTTTTTGCGGGAGAACACCCCCTCTGCATGCATTATACCTGACGCTATTTTTAAAAAGTGACGCATCTAGGTACATGGGTCACTTTTTAAAACTCTGCGCCATATTGTATCTGCAACATGATTCGTCATACATTAAATATGACACATCTGGAATGTCATAAGGAGTGCGCACAGAAAAGTGACGCATAACACCAGCAGTGTAATAAAATGTACCTCGTTGCACTATATTTAAAAAGTGACGCATCTAGATAGATGCGTCACTTTTTAAATATTGCATAACAATGCGCATTTTTTTACACCGCTGGTGCGTCACAAAAATTGACGCACAGGAAGCGCAAAACTAACAGCGCAAGGCCTTCATAAATATAATCCTGGATTTTCCCCGTGCTTCGCCGGTGCGCGTACCATGCGCTTCCCCCGCGCAAAACGAAAAAAAAATTTTAATGCCCTGCAGGACCCTATTTTAGTCCCTACATCAAACCTAGGGGGTCAGAGGGGGTCTACTCTTCCCCCTTATGGTCATTTGCCCCTTTTTTTTTCAAACCCCTTGTGTCTCGATTTTACCGAGACACAAGATGGCGGCCGCTCCGGACTGTTTAGAATGTTTACAGACAACTGAGAGCCAATCAGCTTCCTGCGCGCAAGTCGCGTGCCGCGCCTGGAGCGCACTCGGGTGCGCGCACGGGAGAGCGCCTATAGATATATATATTTTTTTGAACCTAAATTACTCAAAATCCACTGGAGCACATATCTTGAGACATAGCAAAGGCACATCGGGCTACCAGTCCCTACAATTTTGCCAAGTTTGGTGGAAATCCATTCAGCCGTTCGGGCTAAAAGTGAAATCGACCGCCCTATGGAAATTAACATGGGGAAAACGCGTTTTGGGACCCCCCTTTTATCTCGGCCCCCGCTTGACGAATCCCCCCCAAACTTTCAGGGAAGGACCGGACCGCCATGAGACCATTTTCCTGAAAATTTCAGGCAGATTCGTCAACCGGCGCCAAAGTTATTCAAAATAGAATGTTGAGATTTAACATTGAAAATTATCCTAACTATAACTACCTACTGGCGACTGCCAGTAGGTAATATATATATATATATATATATATATATATATATATATATCTATATATGTATATGTATATGTATATGTATATGTATGTATATATATATATATATATATATCAGTTTCAAAAGTCCGCTCTGTACACGCTGACGGCGGCCCCGTGGGAGGTGGCGCCTATGCCGGCCGAGCGAGCCAGTAAATTAAGTTGCAAAGTTCCCAATGTTGGTGCTCTCGGCCCGCAAAATCACTCACGACTCCTCTGCTGCTTCAAGGGTGTTTATTAAACTTTAATAAACACCCTTGAAGCAGCAGAGGAGTCGTGAGTGATTTTGCGGGCTGAGAGCACCAACATTGGGAACTTTGCAATATATATATATATATATATATATATTACCTACTGGCGGTCGCCAGTAGGTAGTTATAGTTAGGATTTTTTTCAACGTTAAATCTCAAAATTCTATTTGGAATAACTTTTGCGCCTGTTGACGAATCTGCCTGAAAATTTCCTCAAAATGGCCTCGTCGAGCTCCGGTCCTTCCCTGAAAGTTTGGGGGGGATGCGTCAAGCGGGGGCAGAGATAAAAGGGGGGTCCCAAAACGCGTTTTCCCCATGTTAATTTCCATAGGGCGGTCGACCTCACTTTTAGCCCGAACGGCTGAATGGATTTACACCAAACTTGGCAAAATTGTAGGGATGGTAGCCCGATGTGCCTTTGCTATGTCTCAAGATATGTGCTCCAGTGGATTTTGAGTAATTTAGGTTCAAAAAAATATATATATCTATAGGCGCGCCCCGGTACGCGTACTGGAGAGCGCACCGGGCGTGCTACGCGACTTGCTCACGGAAAGCTGATTGGCTCACGGGTGTCTGTAAACATTCGAAACAGTCCGGAGCGGCCGCCATCTTGTGTCTCGGTAGGATCGAGACACAAGAGGTTGCATAAAAAAAAGGGAGAAATGACTATAAGGGGGCAGGGTAGACCCCCCCTGACCCCCTAGGTTTGATGTGGGGGCTAAATTAGGGTCCCACGGGGCATTTAAAAAAAAAAAGAATCAATTTGCGCGGGGGGAGTGCCCGGTACGCGCACCGGGGAGCGCACCGGGGAGCGAAGCATGGGGAAAATCCAGGGCCTTATTTATGAAGGCCTTGCGACAGTTCTGCGCCGCCTATGCGTCACTTTTTGTGACGCACCAGCGGTGTAAAAAATGCGCCTCATTGCGCTATATTTAAAAAGTGACGCATCTAGGTAGATGGGTCACTTTTTAAAACCCTGCGCCACATTATACCTGCGTCAGGTGTAATGTATGCAGAGGGGGCGTTCCCCCGCAAAAAGCCTCGTAATAGTGACGTAGTGAAATCTATGAGATTTCACTGCGTCACTTTTAGGACACTGTTGCGTCAAAATCTTGCGCCTGCCTCACAGCAGGCGTAAGACTGACGCAAGACCTTTCACATGGGGCTTTCCCCCTGTGAAAGGACGCATTACTGGAGTTGCGTCACTTTTGTGACACACTCCAGCAATGCGTCACATTTGCGCTTACAGATACGTCAGAAATACTGACGTATCTGTAACTCCTTGCGACATGATTTGTCATACATTAAATATGACACATCAGGAATGTCGTAAGGAGTGCGCACAGAAAAGTGACGCATCGCTGTTTTCACGCAGCGATGCGTCACTTTTCAGAAATGAGGCCCCCAGTTTATTCACTGTGTCACCTCTACGACCCTTTCTTGCGTCAATATGTCCCTTTTGCATACATTACACCTGACGTAGGAATAATGTGGCGCAGGGGCTTACAAAGTGACGTAACTACCTAGATGCGTCACTTTGTAAATATGACTGAATAAGGTGCATTTATTACAGCACTGGTGCGTCACAAAAAGTGACGCTCTGGTGGTGTTAAAGTGATGCATGGCCTCATAAATGAGTCCTTCAGTCTTCTACTCATGCGTCATATTAATTTTATGACGTAATATGTTGGAAGTTCTTACAGATACGTCAGTATTTTAGACGTATCTGTTAGTGCAAAAGTGATGCATTACTGGAGTGTGTCTCAAAAATGAAGCAACTCCAGCAATGTATCCTTTCACATGGGGCCAGGCCACATGTGAAAGGGCCTGCACGCCTGCTGTGAAACAGGCGTAAGATTTGGACGCAACAGCGTCTAAAAGTGACGCAGTGATATCTCATAGATTTCACTGCGTCACCTCTACGACCCTTTCTTGCGTCAATACGTCCCTTTTGCATACATTACACCTGACGTAGGAATAATGTGGCGCAGGGGCTTACAAAGTGACGCATCTACCTAGATGCACCACTTTGTAAATATGACTAAATAAGGTGCATATTTTACTGGACTGATGCGTCACAAAAAGTGACGCTCTGGTGGCGTTAAAGTGACGCATGGCTTCATAAATGAGGCCTTCAGCCTTCAACTCCAGCAATGCATCTTTTCTTACCCTTCCACACCCCCATTCCTTTTCAACATTTTCTTTGAATATCAACATTCCCCATATTCACTCTTCTTCTCCTTACTTTCCTTCCCAACACTCACCTTCTTTCAGTCCCCCTACTTCACTTCCTTTCTCCTCTCATACCTTTCGGTTCTTTCTTACTCATTTTCCTTTCCATTATCAATGCACTCCATTTCACTTACTCTTTTTCATTTTTTTAAGAATATAGCTCTTTGATGAGAATTGGAGGTAGTTCTGAAAAGAACTTTTTGTTTTCTTCTTTTTTCAAAACAGGAACAAAAACAGGGAATGGAAACTGCTCAACAGGAGCAAAAAAAACAAAAAAAATTAGGGGTGGGAAGGGCAGTGATGGCTCTCCAATGCTCGAACCATGAGCTGGACACTTTGCTCCCCATAGGTAAGGAGTTGATTGCAGTATCTGCATCTCAGGACACCATTGTTAAAAGCAGGTTGAATATTTGGCACAAGCTCCTGCTATTGCCCCCTCCCAGAAGTAGTTGCTCCTCCGGTGGATGTAGAGGCCCCATCACTGGGAACCTATTGTGCCAGAGCCCTGACACTTTCCCGGGCAAAATTCTGGGGGTGCCTCCTCTCCACATGCCGGATCATCGTAAAGTTCCCAAATGAGTATTTTTTTTTGGGGTCACCCTGTGACAGGACTTGTTTGCAGATCCTGCACTCCACTTTTGGAGCATTCACCTTTTTCTGGTTAGGTGGTATTTTAAAAAATTTCCAAATAAAATGCTCCTTCACCTTTGGCTGAGGAGGCTCTTCATTGATGAATTCAGGCTCTTCATCACTGCTGGATTCTCTGGCAGCCATGGTAAACCAAGAAAGATCCAGGAGCAAAAAACAGGTCTTTCAGTCACAAAAGTGAAAGAAGAAGTGAAGGAAATGGGTGGGGATTTCATTCTTTGTAAAAAAAAACTGTTAGCAACCAATGAAAAGTGTTATTTTCAGGTCACATGACTTGACGCGCTGACGCTGCGCGCTTCCGGGTGCGCACACGCGGCACGAACGTAGCCGCTTCCGGGGCGCACACGCGCCGCGAACGTAGGCGCTTCCGGGTGCGCACACGCGCCGCGAACGTAGGCGCTTCCGGGGCGCACACGCGGCGCGAACGTAGGCGCTTCCGGGGGCGCTTACGCTGCGCGCCGAAGTGACGTCTTCATAGTTTTACAGAAATGCAAAATCATTTTCATTTCCTTATAAAAAAAAACCTGCTTTTATTTCTATGGTACGAAATGTTTTGCGTTATTATAAACTTTTCATTCATATTTTTTACACAAACGAAAGTAGCGCTCTGGGTGCGCTTTCCGGAGAGCTTACCGGAGCGCGCACCCAGAGCGCCCCAGGAAAAAATGATAAAAAAAAAAAAACTTACAAATTAATACTTACACAAAACAGCAAATTGTAAAAAAAACATAGGTTAGAAACTCGATATAGAGAGGAATTAGCATTTAAAAAACCTATGAAATTCACTGAAAAAACCATAGGTTTCACACCAGTTATAGTTAGCTGGAAATTTTACTGACATAAAACCATTGAAATTCCCACGTTATAGTTAGTTGGACTCACTATAACTTGCGTATGTAATGCACTGCTGATGACATCACATATTACATCACTCATGACATGGTCAGTGACATCACTCATGACATCACTGATGAAACCATCCTTGTGACAGAGTAACAGACTTCCTTTCAGTGTAATGTAACCCTTGAAACACATATTAAAAAAAAAAACTACAATAAAAAAAAGAGATATCCATACCACTTACAACATTCAATCATTCATCAATAGTTCTATATAGTCACTCATACATATACTCACTCATCATATGTAGTGATACACTTATACAGCCTGTTACACACCGACAGTCATCAAAAAGTAACTCACACACATACTCACACATGCAAATAAACTATTGAACATCCATTTATTTGCATATACAGCTATACACACACTACCACCTTACTTCTAAGGAAACTTACACATACTTACTCTCTTAAAAAATCATTTATAGAAAAACATACTTATTTAAACAAGAACTCTTTCAATCTCTCACTCTCACATATACTCACTTATATACATCAATACTCACATATACTAGATTATAACAAATGTAGTTAATGATAAAGATACTAGTGTGACAGTCATTCACTCACTAACACACACATATACACACTCATCCACCCATACAGTCCTGCACATATGCTGTCTTCTAAACTCATACAGTGAGTCAGTCACCAACCCATGCAGCCAATTATATACAAAATGAAACACTGATACAAACATTTAAATATTTAAACAATACTCGCTAATATATGTATTCACTAAGATACACTTAATAAGCCAGTTAACCGATCAAATTTGTTTTTTTAAAACATCCATTAAGACACTTATTTAAACATGTATTCTTCCATCGACCTTTACATATACATATATAAAACATATTTATTTTTCACAAAGACACAATTTCACTGGATGGTGTCATCAGTGATGTCATGAGTGATGTCACTGACCATGTCATGAGTGATGTAATATGTGATGTCATCAGCAGTGCATTACACACGCAAGTTATTGTGAGTCCAACTAACTATAACGTGGGAATTTCAATGGTTTTATGTCAGTAAAATTTCCAGCTAACTATAACTGGTGTGAAACCTATGGTTTTTTCAGTGAATATATATATATATGCCAAGGTGTATTGAAGAATGAGAGCGTGTATAAGTGTCTAAATGGATAATTTAGTAGGTGTGTGACTGATTGTATAACTAACTGATTAAGCGCATCTTACTGAGTACATGGGTTAGTGAGCAGACTGTGTAAATGTCTGTATCAGTCTGTCAGTTGGTGTTAAGCGGCTGCAAGGGTTGGTGAGTAGCTTCATGACTGTCTACTTGGGTTATTGATTGGTTGTCTGAGTATCTGTATGGGTGCCTGAGTGTCTTTGTGAGTGGATGGGCGTGGGTGACTCTGTGCATAGATGTGTGAGTGGGTGGTTCACTGGGTGTATGGGATCAAGAGTGCATCTGCGAAGGGCTATATGGGTGGGTGAGTGTGTGTATGGGTGTGCTGGTGAATGAATGGATGTCTCAGTGATATATAAGTGAGTAACTACATCTGTGAATGTGAATGGCAGTATATGTGAGTGTTGGAGTATATAAATGACTATACGTGAGAGTGAGTGATTGTGAGAGTGGCTGTGTGTGTGCTTGTATCAGTGATTGTATAAGAGAGTAAGCATGTGTTAGTATTTGTATAATAAATTAGGTGGTCTCTGTATAACTGTATAGGTGAGTAAATGGGTGTGATTGATTCTTTGCATGATTGAGTAGGTGTGTGAGTAAGTCTATGGATGAGTGGTGGTGTGTAAGTGTATGTATAGGTGTATGAGTGCATATGATAGTGCTGTAGTGATAAGTGAATATATGTATGAGTTACTATATGGGTGAATGAGTAGAAGATGTGTGCGTGTAGACCTATGAATCGCTGAGTGAGTATGTGCTAACTGCTATTGGTCTGTCTATGCTTTCAATATTGGTAGTCTGTATTTTAGAGTGGGTGAATAAAAGGTTTTATTAGGCTGTGAGGAGGTGCATCCTTCCCCAGACGCTTCTTAACATATATCTCATTCTCGTGAACCTATCTTTTGAATTCACCTCTCTCAGAAAAGATGTCAATTTCCTCTCCTCACTCAACTGCCCCAATACTGCGAATTCCCTGTGCACTGATCAAAGCAACTCCTCAGCCACACAGCTACAGGACATTACTCCCCTCAGTATTGACACATTTAGAACCTTACATGCCCCAAACCTCCTCCCCACCTCTAACCTCCTTGACTCATGCAATCCTTACACCCTGTGCTCTTTAAACACTGACCCTTTGATCCCACAAGCTCCTATCCCCGTGAGCCTTAGGACTAATAGAATACAAACTTCTCCAACCTCGCCTAGACTTCCCTCGCAACTTACCACAATCAGCCCCTGCCCTCCCCCTGCAACCAACCCTATACCCATGCCTTGCATGCTGGTTAACTGCCTATCGGCGGTCCAACACACTATTGAATTTCAGAAACCATCCTTATTGAATCCATTGACATTGCCTTTCTTACTGAAACTTGGCTGAAAGATCACTCCTCTTCCATTCTTGACATAGTCATCCCCCCTGGCTACTCCATCATCAGAAAAGACAGGCCAGTTAAAACTGGGGGCGTGATGTCATCAGTGATGTCATGAGTGATGTCACTGAACATGTCATGAGTGATGTAATATGTGACGTCATCAGCAGTGCATTGCAGGCGCGCAAGTTATAGTGAGTCCAACTAACTATAACGTGGGAATTTCAATGGTTTTATGTCAGTAAAATTTCCAGCTAACTATAACTGGTGTGAAACTTATGGTTTTTTCAGTGAATTTAATAGGTTTTTTAAATAGTAATTCCTAACTATAACTGGTGTGAAACCTATGGTTTATTCAGTGAATTTCATAGGTTTTTTAAATGCTAATTCCTAACTATAACTGGTGTGAAACCTTTGGTTTTTTCAGTGAATTTCAAAGGTTTTTTAATAGCAAATTTCTATAGGTATGAAATGTAATATTTTTTATAATGAATCCTATATTGTATATTTATGTAATACTATATTTTTTATGTATATTGGTCATGTTTTTTTTTATTTTTGCCCTGGAGCGCTCCCGGTGCGCGTCCCGGTGAGCGCACCGGTAAGCGCAGTCTTGCGGCGCGCCCCAGGGCGCGTACTGGTGAGCGTCCAGTTAGCGCTAATGCCACGAACGAAAACATCATCGTGACGTATCGCGTAGCCGCGTCCGCGTGATCTGCACGGCGTGAACGCACCCGGAAGCACTCAAGCGCATACGATCGCGCAACGTAAGCATCCGACGTGCTTACGCGACGTGCCCCGGGGCGCGCCCTGGGGCACGTAGCGTAAGCGTGTCGGGTCATGTGACCTAAAAATAACACTTTTTATTGGTTCAGGACAGTTTTTCGTTTCCAAATGATGAAAGCCCTGGTCATGTGACCTGAAAATAACACTTTTCATTGGTTCAGGACAGATTTTTTTCCTAATGATGAAAGCCCCCACCTTTTTTCCTCGTTCTCACTTTGTACTTTGAGCGAAAAAGACCTGTTGATAGACATCTCTGTACCTTTTTGGACTGAAAAATGTCTTCAATAGCAGCAGCAGCAGGAGCATCTCAGCCACCACCACCACCTCCACCACCAAGAGGACCACCACAACACCACAGTGGTGGAGATGAAGAAGAGGAGGAGGAGGAGGAGGAGGAGGGGAGGAGGACGTTCCTGCCAGAAGACAATACCCCATATAGGCCAAAGCAGCACATTATCTGAGAGTTTTTTTCCATCCCAAAGGACCTCAAAAAAGTGAATGCGCCAAGGATTGCTTGCCTAATCTGTGGCACTGAACTTTCAAGGGGGAACCCTAACAAGAAATACTCTTTTGGCAATAACACCATGATTCGCCACATGCAACGCCGGCATCCTAACAACTATGCTGCGGCAGAGGTCCAAGAACTTGCCAGAAACCCTCCCCAATCTTCACCCAGCACTTCCAAAAGAAAGCAACCCACTCCATCGGGACCAGAGACAAGGGAGATGGTCCCAAACATACAACCCCAGTTTGAGGAATACAAAATCAGTTGTATTTTTTGTGGTAAAACAATTACCTATGGTGAGCAAAGCATAAAGCTCATCAACCGTGCTGGTGACAACCACATTTGCCCCAAAAAACCTTAATTTTTTCCTGATTTTTTTTTTGCTCCAGTTGAGCCTTTTACAATTCCCTGTTTTTTGTTTCTCCCCATAAAAATAACAAAAATAAATATAAAATTGTTCATAAAAGCCCAAAAAAGTACAAAATGTTCAAAAAACAATAAAAAAGTATAAAACAACAAAAAGAAGAAAAAAACAGTTCTTTTTAGAACTACCTCCAATTTATAAAAAAAGCTACATTTTAAAAAAACTCTGTCATTCTTTTTTCCCCATGGTACGCTCCCCGGTGCGCGTACCGGGTGCTCCCCCCGCGCAAATCGGAAAAAAAAAATAGTTTTGCCCCGCGGGGCCCTTTTATGGCCCCCACATCAAACCTAGGGGGTCAGGGGGGGTCTACTGTGCCCCCTTTTGGTCATTTCCCCCTTTGTTTTTGCCACCTCTTGTATCTCGATCCTACCGAGACACAAGATGGCGGCCGCTCCAGACTGTTTGGAATGTTGACACACACCCAAGAGCCAATCAGCTTTCCGCGCGCGAACTCACGTAGCGCGCTGGTTCGCGCCCCGGTGCGCTTATAGATATATATATTTTTTTGAACCTCAATTACTCAAAATCCACTGGAGCACATATCTTAGACATAGCAAAGGCACATCGGGCTACCAGTCCCTACAATTTTTCCAAGTTTGGTGGAAATCCATTCAGCCGTTCGGGCTAAAAGTGAGTTTGACCGCCCTATGGAATTTAACATGGGGAAAACACGTTTTGGGACTCCCCTTTTATCTCGCCCCCGCTTGACGAATCCCCCCCAAACTTTCAGGGAGCGCCGCGAGGCAAATTTGAGGACAATTTCAGGCAGATTCCTCAACAGGCGCCAAAGTTATTCCCAATAGAATGTTGCGAATTCCCTATACAAAATAATCCTAACTATAACTACCTACTGGCGATATATATATATATATTACCTACTGGCAGTCGCCAGTAGGTAGTTATAGCTCCGCTCCTTCCCTGAAAGTTTGGGGGGGATTCGTCAGGCGGGGGCCGAGATAAAAGGGGGGTACCAAAACGTGTTTTCCCCATGTTAATTTCCATAGGGCGGTCAAACTCACTTTTAGCCCGAACGGCTGAATGGATTTCCACCAAACTTGGAAAAATTGTAGGGACTGGTAGCCCGATGTGCCTTTGCTATGTCTCAAGATATGTGCTCCAGTGGATTTTGAGTAATTTAGGTTCAAAATATATATATATATCTATAAGCGCGCCCCGGTACGAGCATCGGGGCGCGAACCAGCGCGCTACGCTAGTTCGTGCGCGGAAAGCTCATTGGCTCTTGGGTGTCTTTCAACATTCCAAACAGTCCGGAGCGGCCGCCATCTTGTGTCTTGGTAGGATCGAGATACAAGAGGTGGCAAAAACAAGGGGGAAATGACCAAAAGGGGGCAGAGTAGACCCCCCCCTGACCCCCTAGGTTTGATGTGGGGGCCATAAAAGGGCCCCTCGAGGCAATTTTTTTTTCTTTTTTTATTTTGATTTGCACGGGGGGAGCGCCCGGTACGCGCACCGGGGAGCGTACCGGGGAGCGTACCATGGGAAAAAAAGAATGACAGAGTTTTTTAAAAATGTAGTTTTTTTTATAAATTGGAGGTAGTTCTAAAAAGAACTGTTTTTTTTCTTCTTTTTGTTGTTTTATATTTTTTATTGTTTTTTGATCATTTTGTACTTTTTTTGGCTTTTATGAACAATTTTATATTTTTTTTGTTATTTTTATGGGGAGAAACAAAAAACGGAATTGTAAAAGGCTCAACTGGAGCAAAAAAAAAATCTGGAAAAAATTAACGTTTTTTTGGGCAATTGTGGTTGTCACCAGCACGGTTGATGAGCTTTATGCTTTGCTCACCATAGGTAATTGTTTTACCACAAAAAATACAACTCATTTTGTATTCCCCAAACTGGGGTTGTATGTTTGGGACTATCTCCCTTGTCTCTGGTCCCGATGGAGTGGGTTGCTTTCTTTTGGAGGTGCTGGGTGAAGATTAGGGACGGTTTCTGGCAAGTTCTCGGACCTCTGCCGCAGCATAGTTGTTAGGATGCCGGCGTTGCATGTGGCGAATCATGGTGTTATTGCCAAAAGAGTATTTCTTGTTAGGGTTCCCCCTTGAAAGTTCAGTGCCACAGATTAGGCAAGTAACCCTTGGCGCATTCACTTTTTTGAGGTCCTTTGGGATGGAAAAAAACTCCCAGATAATGTGCTGCTTTGGCCTATATGGGGTATTGTCTTCTGGCAGGAAAGTCCTCCTCCCCTCCTCCTCCTCCTCCTCCTCCTCCTCCTCTTCTTCATCTCCACCACTGTGGTGTTGTGGTGGTCCTCTTGGTGGTGGAGGTGGTGGTGGTGGCTGAGATGCTCCTGCAGCTGCTGCTACTGAAGCCATTTTACAGTCCAAAAAGGTACAGAGAGGTCTATCAACAGGTCTTCTTCACTCAAAGTACAAAGTGAGTATGAGGAAAAAAGGTGGGGGCTTTCATCATTAGGAAAAAAAACTGTCCTGAACCAATGAAAAGTGTTATTTTCAGGTCACATGACCAGGGCTTTCATCATTTGGAAACCAAAACTGTCCTGAACCAATAAAAAGTGTTATTTTTAGGTCACATGACCCGACGCGCTTACGCTACGCGCCCCAGGGCGCGCCCTGGGACACGTCGCGGAAGCACGTCGGATGCTTATGTTGCGCGATCATATGCGCTCGAGTGCTTCCGGGTGCGTTCACGCCGTGCATATAATGCGGATGCGGCTACGCGATACGTCACGATGATGTTTTCGTTCGTGGCAATAGCGGTAACGGGACGCTCACCGGGTACGCGTCCTGGGGCGCGCCGCAAGACTGCGCTTACCGGTGCGCTCACCGGGACGTGCACCGGGAGCGTTCCAGGGCAAAAAAATAAAAATAAAAAAAACCATGAACAATATACATAAAAAAAATAGTATTACAGAAATATACAATATAGGATTCATTATAAAAAATATTACATTTCATACCTATGGAAATTTGCTATTAAAAAACCTTTGAAATTCACTGAAAAAACCATAGGTTTCACACCAGTTTAGTTAGGAATTAGCATTTAAAAAACCTATGAAATTCCCTGAAATAAACGTAGATTTCACACCAGGTATAGTTAGGAATTACCATTTAAAAAACCTATTAAATTCAGTGAAAAAACAATAGATTTCACACCAGTTATTGTTAGCTGGAAATTTTACTGACATAAAACCATTGAAATTCCCACGTTATAGTTAGTTAGACTCACTATAACTTGCGCGCCTGCAATGCACTGCTGATGACGTCACATATTACATCCCTCATGACATGGTCAGTGACATCACTCATGACATCACTGATGACACCATCCAGTGAATGTGTGTCTTTCTGAAAAATAAATATGATTTATATATGTATATGTAAAGGTCGATGGAAGAATAAATGTTTAAATAAGTGTCTTAATGGATGTTTTAAAAAAAAAAATGATTGGTTAACTGGCTTATTAAGTGTATCTTAGTGAATACATATATTAGCGAGTATTGTTTAAATATTTAAATGTTTGTATCAGTGTTTCACTTTGTGTATAAGTGGCTGCATGGGTTGGTGAGTAGCTACATGTGTGTGTATATGGGTTATTAGATGTTTTTTTTAGTATCAGTATGAGTGTCTGTATGGTTTGGTGGGGGTGTTACTTAGCACATAGATGCATCAATGACTGACTCACTGTTTGTATGTGTTTTGAAGACAGCATATGTGCAGGACTGTATGGATGGATGAGTGTGTATATGTGTGTGTTAGTGAGTGAATGACTGTCTCACTAGTGTCTTTATCAGTAACTACATATGTTTTAATCTAGTATATGTGAGTATTGATGTATATAAGTGAGTATATGTGAGAGTGAGAGATTGAGAGAGTTCTTGTTTAAATAAGTATGTGATTATATAAGTGATTGTTTAAGAGAGTAAGTATGCTTTAGTTTCCTTAGAAGTAAGGTGGTAGTGTGTGTATAGCTGTGTATGCAAATAAATGGATGTTCAATAGTTTATTTGCATGTGTGATTATGTGTGTGAGTAACTTTTGGATGACTGTCGGTGTGTAACAGGATGTATAGGTGTTTCACTACATATGATGAGTGAATATATGTATGAGTGACTATATAGAACTGTTGGTGAATGAGTGGATGTGTACATAGATGGTGGTATTACTGAATTGGTTGTTGTAACTGGTATGGGTATCTCTATTTTTTTAAATGTATTTTGAATATGTGTTTCAAGGGTTACATTACACTGAAAGGAGGTCTGTCACTCTGTTACAAGGATGGTGTCATCAGTGATGTCATGAGTGATGTCACTGACCATGTCATGAATGATCTAATATGTGACGTCATCAGCAGTGCATTGCAGGCGCGCAAGTTATAGTGAGTCCAACTAACTATAACGTGGGAATTTCAATGGTTTTATGTCAGTAAAATTTCCAGCTAACTATAACTGGTGTGAAACCTGTGGTTTTTTCAGTGAATTTAATAGGTTTTTTAAATGGTAATTCCTACCTATAACTGGTGTGAAACCTATGGTTTTTTCAGTGAATTTCATAGGTTTTTTAAATGCTAATTCCTAACTATAACTGGTGTGAAACCTATGGTTTTTTCAGTGAATATATATATATATATATATATATATATATATATATATATCCAAAGATTAGCCCGACCACTTCCAGCAAGCACCTGGCGAGGAAGGAGACTCAGGCCTCTGCAGCAGATTTTCAGGCAAAAAAACCTTTATTGTTCACTTTTCACGACGACGCGTTTCGGGCTGTGCAGCCCTTGATCACATTCAGCTTAAACTGCGCCATTTTTTCTTTTTAAAACATGTAGTGGAAGTGCACATCTGGGTTGCATTAAAAAACAGTCACATGGTCAAAAGACAGTGTAAAAAGACTACAGAAGCAAGGTGTGTAGCGTACTTTTTCCATGCCCTACACCAATACATGCTTGTATGATATTCATTTAATTTAAAATGTTGATGTATTTTGCATGCAACATTATTTAACAAATACAGCATATTTAAACAACTACAATTGTTTAAATACAATTGGTAATTTCAAATGAATGCAAAAAGATTCTCTCTGGGTAAATCCATATTGAATCAGCGTTGTTTTTTTGTTTTTTCACACATGCACTTCCCATGTACATTGCAATTCTATCCGGATAAATCCAGGCAACCAAAATACCCAATAAAAATGCTTGAGTGCTAAGGTCCTAAATTAGGAACTAATATGACAGTGCAAAAAACAGTAGTGTGCAAAATAGCATAAAAAGTGCAATGCAGTAATAAATATATTATGTTAAGACCTTGATTAATATACTAAGATACAATAATAATAGTTGATAGCAAGCACGTATTGTAATCCATCATTAATAAAATACTCCAGCCGGGAGCAAAAATATTAAAAATGATAAAATTATTACGTAAAATGCATATTGCTAAAAAACCATTTGTTGGAACTTGAAAGTGATGACAAGGACTCCGGTGTAAAGCAAGACCTGTTTATTAATCATCCACTCTCCTCACTGGAGAGTGCACCAACATTCTATTGTCAGCTTCAGGGCAGGGGATACCAACTGGGATAGAGGGGAGGGGTGGACGGAAAGTACTACTGGGAGCTTAAAGTTACAACACATCTCCCTTCCATATGGGGTGACAATGAACAAAAGAATAGGACCCACCGTTGTGGGATAGAAGACATTTTATATCGCAATAAGGATGCTAAACTGAAAACAGAACATTACTCATGTGCAATTACAATATTATCAAAACTCCACCATTGACCATTTTCAAGTCGAACCACATTCTTAAGCACTTTAGCAATTTTACAAGGTGTGTAGTATTTATTTTGGGTGGCTCCCACTTTATTGTTCCTCCTGGCTTGTACCATGTCACCAACCTCCCACTGGGAATCCTTCACCCCATGTTTCGTGTCATACCACTGCTTGTAATTGTCTTGGTGTAGTTTGATCTTTTCCGCTGTTACCTCCTGATCCACTTCTCTAGCCTCACCACCACTCAACCAACTAGGATTCAACTTAGTACAAGGTTCTCTACCACGCAATGCTACAAAAGGTGAAATGCCTGTGACTTTATTCGGTGAGGGGGGGCGTGGCTTGGACGCCGATCGGGATGGCGGCGTGAGCTCGCAGCTCCGCGCGGAATCCCGCTAATTCTCCTGTTTTCGGGACCCTAGGCGACCCGAAGACGACGTTCCTGCCCTCTGAAGTGTAAGGGGACAGCTGGGCGCAATCGGAGAGTCGCTGGGGGACTGCTGGCCCCGAGAAGATCGAGTGAAGAGGCGGCCGAGGTGTTGCCGAGGGTGAGAAGAAAATGGCGGCGAGGAGGTCGGACGGTTCCGAACTTCGGCCCTGAACCAAGTTGTCGCCGAGTGGCACGAGATCCTGCACTTGGCTGCCTGAGGCACTAGGATTGGCGGTGCTGTGTCCTGAGACCAGGGGACGCTGGCCTGATTCACCCAGGAGCCCGGGGACCCTCGTTGGCCACCGCTCTGAGACTTATCCTTCCCCCCTCAGGCCGGAGGGGGGTGACGGAACGGAGCCCGTCCACCTGGCCATTGTTCCTGAGAGCGTCGGCGGGGACGTTGCGCTGCCTGGTGCCCGGTGACCGGCACGGACCCACGGGCGTAATCGCAAAACGGGCGACAGGACTTGTGACGCAGCACCCTGGCATGGCGGCGATCGGAGGGCCGATGCCCGGGAGTCGCGAGGGGGACTCGGCGACATCAACTCAGCTGAGTGAGAGTCCCTCCCCAGAGCTTGACCAGGAACAGCGGCTGAACCGGCGTTTGGATGCCATCCTTGATGCGATCACCTCCACTAAGGAAGCATTGCACAATGACATTGCCCAAGTGGCCACGGGCCTGGGGCTGCTACGCGCGGATCACGCGAAGCTGGCAGACAGGGTCAAGGACCATGACCAGCTGTTGCTGGACCTGAAGCCATCGGTGGTGACCGCGGAGCACAGGATCACGGACATTTTGGCCCGACTGGACTCACTGGAAAGGAGGGCGGAGGATGCCGAAGGCCGCAATAGACGGAACAACGTGCGGGTCGTAGGCCTGCCGGAACGGATTGAGGGGGAGGACGCGGTGGCCTACATGGAGAACTGGTTCCGCACTGTGGTGGCACCGGAGGGGCTTACTCCTTTTTTCACTCTGGAGCGAGCTCACCGGGTGCCTGCTTGCCCGCCGGGGCTTGGCCGCCCCCCCCCCCGACCGATGGTGGTGCGGCTCCTCCACTACAAGGACCGGGATCTTCTCATCCAGCGGGCCAGGATGTCGGGCCCGTATGGGGTGGAGAACAGTAAGGTAACGATCTTCCCGGATTACACTCAAGCGGTCCAGAAGAACAGGGCATCGTTCCTTGCTGTGAAGAAGGAGCTCAGGGAGGAAGGCATCCAGTACTCCTTGCTCTACCCAGCCAAGTTGCGGATCATTATGGACGGTACTACGCACTTCTTCCAGACTCCGGACGAAGTTTGGCAATGGCTCGAGTCATATAGAGCGGGAACGGACAAATCACACCAAAGTAGGCGAGACCAACCCAAGCAACCCCGGGTAAGGCAGTCACAACGCATCAGATCCCGCAACAGGCGCCAGCGGGAGAAGCGGGAGGCTCAAATGGCGGCGGAGAAGAGGGATGCGCTCGCAGCTACGGCGGCCATTACAGGGTCGCACCAGAACAGTGAACGGGCAGAAACGGACTCGGGAGGGGAAGGCAGCAGAACAGGAGAGGAACTTTCAGAGGCGGAAAGTTCGAAAGGGCCGATAGTGACCCCACAGACATCGGATGGTATTTTCTGCGGCTGAGATAGAACTGGGACTAGATCGGGACTTCATGGTAGGGTGATATCCTGTTGATGGAGGGCGGGTTGCCGGGAGAGGGAGCTGTGTGCGTTGGAGGGGATGAAGGTGCGGGGTGCGGGCTCCGCTAGCTGGGGTCGGCAGCGACTCACCCCCCTTGGGCCCTTAAGGTCGACTGTGGTGGAGACCACAGGGTAAGAGTGTGAGAAGTTGGTTCAAGGTTTGGATGGGGGCGGCCACTGGGTTCGTGTGCTCTGTCCTGGGGAGTGGGGTTTGGGAAGTGTTTCAGTTTTGGGAATGTTCGGAGGGGGGCAACTGCAATGGGGGGGCCATGGACCTTTGTTTTTTGATTCGGACTGTACGAAGTTGGAATGGGGACATTACCTAACTTGAAATGCCTAACGTGGAATGTCCGGGGGCTGCGGACCATGGTGAAACGTCACAAAGTACATGCATATCTGGTACGCAGGGGGGTTCAGATTGCTATGCTCCAGGAGACTCATCTCACCAAAAAAGAGTGCGCTGCCTTGCAGAAAAGATGGCGGGGCCAGGTGTTTGGCACCACTTACTCAGCGTATGCCACGGGGGTGTTGATCTGGGTGAGGGCGGGGATACCCTTTCAGGTGCTGAATCAAGTAGTAGATCCGGATGGCAGGTATGTGGTGGTGGAGGGGAGGTTATATGGACGGGATGTGGTTTTCTGCTGTGTCTATGCACCGAACACTGACCAGGGCCGATACTTTGATAGTCTCTCGGGGTCCTTGGCCTCTTTCCTGGCGGGTCCGATAGTGTTAGGGGGGGACTTCAACTCAATTACGGATGTTGCTCTGGATAGGTCCCATCCCCCCCTAGTGGACTCTCCGGTGCGCAGGCTGGCCGCGCACAGGAAGGACTGGCAGGAACGATGGGGGTTGCTGGATGTCTGGAGGGAGCGGCACAGGGGAGCCAGGGATTATTCCTTTTATTCCGCTCTCCATGATCTACATGTCAGGATCGATTCGGTGCTTTGCGGGGTATCCCTGGCCCCATTGATTACCCATGCGGAGTACCTGGCTAGGACTATATCCGATCATAACCCCCTATTAGTGCACATTCAGTGGCAGAGAGAGCGCTCAGTGATACCAACATGGCGGCTTCGGCCGGAGACGCTAGAGGACTCTGTGTTCAGCGATGCAGTTCGGCAAGGCATAGATAGTTATTTCGGAGTGAATGAGGGCACGGCTGCGAGTAGGTCTATTGAATGGGATGCGATGAAAGTGGTGGTGAGAGGGGTGTGTTTGGGTAGGTTCTCGAATGCTCGTGCGACTGTGCTGAATGACCTAATGAAAGCGGAAGAAACTTTGAGGGACTTGGAGCGCCGCAGGCCGGCTAGGCCAGGTCTACAGGCCCAGTTGTTGGAGGCGAAGGAAGTGGTTGCCACCGAGACGGAACGTTTGAGGTGCTATGACTATAGGCAGTACATCATCAGGGCACACGCAGAAAGGGACAAGGTGGGTACCCTCTTGGCCAGATTAGCTAACCCGGAACTTAGGGGCTGCCCGATTCTCGGCATTAATAATGCGCAGGGAGAGATGGTGTACTCCCAGGCAGCGGTATTGGAACGATTTAGGGGGTATTATGAGGAACTGTACCGGAGTCAGCTGGGAGTGGGGGTTCAGGACATCGCGGAATACCTGGGGGAGAGGCAGCTCCTGGTCCTGGACGAGGAAGATGTGAGGGAGCTGGGTAGCCTGATCACGCTCACGGAAATACGGGTGGCCATCAAACATATGGCCCGCAACAAGACGCCCGGGGTGGACGGACTGCCAATTGAATTCTATCAACAATATGTGGACAGCTTGGCGCCCAGGCTGCTGGTGGTGTACACGGAAGCCTTCGAGACGGGGGCATTGCCTGGGTCCATGCGGGAGGCCTTGATTGTACCGCTCCTCAAACCTGGCCGGGATGCCGCGGATGTGAGGTCTTATCGCCCGCTGTCCATGCTGACGGTGGATTATAAGATCCTGAGCCGAATCCTGGCCACCAGGCTGGCCCCGCACATGACGGGTCTGGTACACAGGGATCAGGCCGGGTTTATACCCACGAGGAGCACGACGCTGAATATCCGCCGCCTGGTGGGACTAATGGACGCCATCTTGGACAGGGAGGGAGCACCGGCGGTTCTGTCCGTGGACATCGAGAAGGCCTTTGATAGCTTGGAATGGCCTTTCCTGGATGGAGTGCTGGAGAGGTTTGGCATGGGCGAGGGGTTTCGGAGGTGGACGAGGGTCTTATATACCTCGGCGACGGCGAGAGTACGATTGGGTGGCCTGGTGTCTGCGGCGTATCCAGTGGGCAGGGGAACACGACAGGGATGTTCTCTCTCCCCCCTATTGTTTGCCCTGGCGATGGAACCCTTGGCGGTCCAGGCGAGGTCAGGTGACCGATACGCGGGGATAGTTAGTGACGGGCAGTGGCATTATATATCGCTATACGCGGATGACTTGCTCCTGTACCTAGCTGACACCTCGGGGGCATTGGTTGGAGCGATGGACCTGCTGTCTGAGTTCGGCCGGCTGTCGGGCCTTAAGGTCAATTGGGCGAAGACTTGCGTGTTTCCGCTGCGAGCGGGATCGCCAGCCCCTAGCAGCGATTTGGGTGTAGTATGGGAACCCTCTTGCATCACCTATTTGGCTGTCCGCATTTACCACGCGGCTGCGGACCTATTGGAGGGCAACATCGGCCGCTGTGTCCGGGCGCTGCGGGGCAGCTTGTCTTTCTGGTCAACCCTCCCGCTGTCAGTCCTGGGCAGGATAGCGCTGTTGAAAATGGTGGCGCTCCCCCGCTTCCTCTATTATTTCCGAACGCTGCCTGTCTGGATTCCCCAGGGGGATTTTAGAGAACTGCGGTCAATGATAATTGGCTTTCTTTGGGGGCATGGCCGCCGTAGAGTAGCCCTGAGCACGCTACTTCGCCCCAAGCTGGAAGGGGGCATGGCTGTGCCCGACCTTGAGCTGTATTATCTTGCAGCGCAGTTGCAGGTCCTTACACAGAACGTAGCCAGGGTGTTCCGGGGCCCGGAGGAGGACCGGGATCGGGGAATGCAACGCCACGTGCTGTCCTACATCATTATGCAGCAGCGGCTCGAGTTACGGGCCCTCACCATGGAAGAGCGGACGCTCCGGCTGTGCTGGCAACGGAGCCTTCGGAGAGCGAGGGCATCGCGGCCTTATGCCCCGGAGATCCCGATCGGGATGTTGACGGCATTGCCGCACGGAGGAGATTGGTCCCCGTTGCTGGATTGGGAGGAGGCGGGACTGCAGGTGGTGGGCGACTTGTACATAGATGGGGCTTTGGCGCCGTTCGAGGTACTCCGGGACCAGTTCGGGCTGCCCGCTGGGGGCTTTCTCCTACACGCGGCAGTAGTTGCTGCCATACAAAAGCATTGGAAAGAGGGGCTCCTGGAACCCACGACGACTATGGCGTGCCAATATGTGGTGATGGCGGCTGGCACGTTCAAAGCTGTGACGTGCCTCCATAATAGGATGCTGAACGAGGGGCTGGAACCACTCCAAGGGCTCAAGGCTAAATGGGAGGTGAGCATCGGCCGGCCCATACCGGATACGGCATGGGGTCACATCCTGCGACGCACGTGGAAGGGCACTAGAAACGCGCGTTTTCAGCAGGTGCATTTCTATGTGCTCCATAGGGCCTATTTAACTCCTGAGAAACTACAGCGGTACTTTCAGGTGCCGGATGCCTGTTGCCCGCGGTGTTTGTCCCAGGGAGCGGACATGGACCACTTGTTTTGGGGGTGCCCACAACTGGGGACCTATTGGGCGGAGGTAGGGGAACTTCTGAATGAAGTGACTGACAGGGAGGTGGAATTCGACATGGCGGCGTGCCTATTGCTCTGGTTCCTGCATACTAAGCACACCAGGGTGACAAGCAAATTCATAGACCTGGGCCTGATATTGGCACAGAGGGAAATATCGTGGCATTGGAAGTCCAGGGGGGGACCCTCACTGCGTAGATGGAAGAATGAGCTGCTGCGGTGGTCTGACTGCGAGAGTGTGCTCCGGATGAAGCAAGCTGTAAAGTTGGGGAATGAGAAGGCACTGGATGCGGCGCGTGCATGGGAGTTAGTGGTACAGGCTATGCGTGATTCTTTGGTAGAGGATGAGGATGGTGAGACATAAGCCGCTGGACACCGCGGGGCGAACACAGAAGTATAGCATCACGCACTGTAGTGGACCCATCCAATTCGACAGGACGAGGCACACACCTTAGCAGTTGCAGGGGGGGGGGGGCTTTGGGGTTGTTGGTTGTTGGGTGTTTGGGGAGGGCCGGAAGCCATTAGATGGTCACCTGTTAGGGCCTTGGATCTACTGGGACGGTGGTTACTATGTGGAGGGTAGAATGGCTGGGTAGTGTGGCCAGGCGCGACGACCCATGGCGCCTAGGGCAGGTCCCGACAAGGGCGACATCACTGACTATCACTGGGATGGCTGACGGGAATGTTGTTGTGGGTGGGGGGGTAAAAGCAGATACGCAAAACGATCTTTCAACCAGGGTCCTTATGGGACGTGCACTGTGATGTGTTCCTCTTGAGCGATATAATATGCCGCCCGGCCTCCGGGATGCGGGCTGAATGGCTGTGTACGACTGGGAATTCTTATTGGACGGGGGGATCCCACAAGTGTACTGGCTGCTTAATTGTATCCTGTGGTTTATAACTCTGCAATAAAAATATATTTAAAAAAAAGACTTTATTCGGTGAGGTGTGGTATGCCCACAGACAGAAAAATAGGTGTGAATTAGTTAACAAATCAGTAGCTTACGCCAAAGAAATTTGTGATGATCTTGGGATCGTTATGGATCGTCGGTGTAGAAAGAAGAAACTAATGGCAGGTGAAGAATCACGAGGTGCTGAATTGTCATACGAAACTGAGTTGAGGAGAGAAATGTTTTCTTCACTGGACAGAGTGATCCAAGAAATCACCACAAGATTTCAAGAACTTCATGTTCTTGCTGAAAAATATGCTATCCTTACTCCATGAAATCTTTTGGATGATAAATAGGAATGTCAACTAAATCATTATCATGATGACATTAACGAGGAAGAGTTCCTGGTTGAGAGAAAAAGACTTCAGAGTTTTATTTCTGTTGCAGCTACGCAAGACGAAACAGAGACATGGAAGGACAGTCCCCTTGAACTTTTGCAGTTTATACTAACATACAGTCTTGAGAACTTTGTTCCAAATATTGTAATACTACTGCGAATTTTCCTTACAATTGCTCTAAGTGTTGCTAGCTGTGAAAGGAGTTTCTCTAAATTGAAATTGATTAAGAATTACCTAAGATCTACAATGAGTGCCTTACGTTTAAGAAATCTTGCCATACTGTCTATAGAACAGCAACTGAGTGATGAACTAGACTTTGATGATGTCATCGATGATTTTGCTAATAGAAAAGCAAGAAAAATAACAGTTTAGAAATTTGGGATTTAAGTTTTATTTGAAAATTCAACATGGTGTTTTCATTTACTTTCCCATACATCATTTTGAATTTTTTGTTGTAATTTTGATGTGTATTAAGAGGGGCTGCAAACTAAAAGAATAAAGTCATATTAACCTTATGTGTTCTTTGTGCTGAGGCTGCTCTGAAGGAGAGATGCACTTTTACAAGATGGTTTTGTGTCCCAAGAGCACACAACTTTTCATTCCCAGGGAGTTGGTTGCTGCTGCTTAGAAGTAATGACAGGGTGCGACCCCTGGTTGTTGCCTTTGACCCACCAGAGTGGGCTGTTTATCCAGTCTGTGCTGGCAAGGTGGAGCTGACTGACCCCTTTGTGCTGTGTTTAGTTCTAAGGGTGCACACAGTGAGTCAGTCCCTGTGATAATAATTAATTTGCTGTTTTTGAAAGGTAAAGAAACACAGGCTTCGACACTGTTAAGTTGGTTTTGGGTCCCCAGAGCACATCACGTTTGTGCAGATCCACACTGCTTTAATGGGGGGACTATGATGTATGGTCATTTAATGGTAACCTGTAGATGATGGATCCCTGTGTCATGTATGTGCATGTTTGCTTTGTGCTGAGGGGTAATTCTTCACACAGCTCTCTGATGGATGTCACATGTGGTTTTTCTGAGTCCCCAGATAGATCATGCAGTCTTGTGTGTTCTCTTTTGTACTGCCAGTCACCGGTGTATTCAACTGTCTAGCCTTTGACCGTGTCATGTATGTGTATTTTTGCACACTTTGAACTATTTTTCCATCATCTCAAGAGCATCCCTAGTTTACAGTATTGTTGCATTTTATGGTTATTGGTCTTGTGTTAAGTCTATGCATAAAGATATGTATTTTTTTATAACTACTTGTGTGGTGTCCCTTTGTAGTGTTCTTCACTGTGTTACTCTGTATGATCATAAATGCTTTACACACTGCCTCTGAGATAAGCCTAGCTGCTCGTGCTACGTTACCACAGGGTTAAGCAGGGGTTATCAAAGGGTGTAGCCCCCTTACTCTGACTTAGGAAGAAGAGTCCCCAGTTGGACAGTGGCCAGCCATTGCTAACTAGAGACCCCCATTTCTAACAAACAACCATTCCGATTTTGAGAGGAGTAAACATCTCAATGCCCATTAGATTCCCCATGTTAGACTAATGTTCTGATTTGTTACCTTTGCCTCAAATTGTAAAGCGCTCTGATAACCTTCGGGTTCAAGTTTGCGCTATATAAAACTTTATAAACTACTAAAAAAAAAGAAATTACTTCCTAAGGGAACCTTCTATGTCATGTCCATTGGTGGCAGCTAACTGGATATGTTCCTTTATGATTCTGTTTGCACGCTCAACTAAGCCATTGGCCTTTGGGCAATACAAAGCTGTGGTCTCATGTTTAATGTCCATTTCCTTGAGAAATGCACGCATTTCTTCTGAAATTAACTGCACTCCGTTGTCTGTCACCAAAGTCACCAGTATGCCTTCTTCGACGAACACTCCATTCAAGAACTCAATCTCCACCTTTGTGGTGACACTGTCACAAACTTCTGCTTGATCCAATGGGTTGTGTAATCAATTAAGACCAGCATGAATCTCTTCCTTTCTCCTAATTCCTGCATAGGTCCGATGATGTCCATGGCCGGCTTGCTCCACGGTTTGGTTGGCACCTTTACGGGAGATAATGGTGCTTTTCGCACAGCCTTGGATTTGTCGCTGTTGGCACACGCTCCGCAATCCTTTACAACTTGTTCAGTCATAGCGTCCATCCTGGGGAACCAGAAACTAGATCTGACTCTGGCTTTAGTAAGGCTTCGCCCCAGATGGCCTTCATGTGCCAAGTCAATAACCTTCTTCCTGAGGCCCTTGGGTGGTACCACTCTATGATTGCGATAGATTCTTCCTTTGATGACACTTAGTTCGTTTCTGACTTCCCAATACTCCTCTATGCTGGCGTCAAGTTCATTCTTCTTGTTCGGCCATCCTTTTTCCATACATTCTTTTAGGGAACTTAACTCCTTGTCTTCCTTCATATCATCCTCCCATTCCTTTTCCGTGATCGCAGGCATCTCCATCATTAATATGGGACTGTCAAGAGCTTCTTCTGTGTCCCCCACTTCTGGTAACGGGGACCTTGACAGGAAATCCGGTATTTTATTTTCCTTGCCAGGTACATACTCCACATTGAAGTTATAATGTTCCAGTCCCAGGATCCATATGCTGATGCGAGGTGTACAATTTTCTAACCCCTTCACAGAGAATATGAAGGTGAGGGGTTTATGATCGGTCCGGATGGTGAACCTTAAACCCCACAAGAAAAACTTGAAATGTCTAACAGCCCAGAAACAGGCCAAGGCCTCCCTTTCAATTACAGAATAATTCCGTTCAGGGTTTGTAAGACTCCTGGATGCAAATGCGATGATCTTCTCCTCTTTTCCATCCTTCTGTATCAAGGTCGCGCCCAGGCCCTTGTTGGAAGCATCTGTAGCCAGGATAGTTTTTTTTGATGCGTCAAAAGTACCTAATGCCGGAGAGTTTATTAATTCCTCCTTTAATGAATTCACCACTGCATCATGTTCTTCATTCCATAAGAAATCTTTGTTTTTCTTCATGAGCTCCCTCATAGGTTCACACTTGGCAGCAAAATTGTCAACATACTTAGACATAGACTCCAATAGCCCAAGGAAGGACTTTAGTTCTTCTTTATTCTTGGGGCTGGGAGTCTCTTTTACCGCCTGGATTAGACTTCTCTTAGGTCTGAACCCATCTTCTGTTATCTTGTGGCCCAAGTATTCTACTTCTTTCACTTTTATTTTGCATTTTTCTTTCTTCACGGTCAGTCCGGCCTCCATGAGTCTGCTGAAAACTTGTCTTATGACCCCGTCATGTTCATCCTCCGTTTTTCCATAGACAAGTATGTCGTCCTGGAAACACATGGTACGTTCTACTCCTTCCAAGATCTTCTGCATTGCTTTCTGGAATATGGATGCTGCGGACGCCAGCCCAAAAGGCATCCGTTTAAACATGAATGCTCCGAATGGGGTGATGAACGCTGTGACTGGTCTTGACTCTGGATGGAGTTCAATTTGGTGATATGCCATGGACAGGTCTATCACACTGAAGTATTTAGCAGGGCCCATGGTGCTCAGCATTTCATTTATTATGGGCAATCGATGTCCTTCCACCCATATATTGTCGTTAAGACTGTGCAAGTCCACACAAAGACGAATTCCTTCTCAACTGGATTTGGCCACGATAACAATCGGTACCAACCACTCTGAGCAGTTTATTGGTTGGATTATGTCTAACTCACATAGCTTGCGCAATTCCTCTTCCAGGGGTATTTTTAACTTATGTGGCACTGGGCGTAGTTTATGTACAACTGGTCTGGCATTATACTTAAACTTGATTCTGTGTTGGAACTTGTGTAGACAGCCTAGCTCCTCTTTAAATAGCTGCCCAAACTCTTCACAAATGTTATCACTTCTCAGGGACCTGTCTGTGAGCAAAACTTGTTCGGCACTATTGGGATCTAAGATGATACCCAGCTCTTTCTGGTGAACCCATCCCAGTAAATTTGACCCTGACTTCACTACATACACTGTTCCATACGTTTTCCTGTACTTGAAACGTAGCTGCACATTTTTCATGCCTACCAAGGGTATTTTCCCTTTGTTGTATCCTGTGGGAGAAATGTCAGGCATTTTCAATTAATTCAAATTGCAATTTTCCATAGACACAAAATCATCTTTGTTAAGTAAGGTATATGGAGAACATGAGTCTGCGTACATTTCTACATGCTTGTCATCAATAAAGACATCACATTTGGGATAAATAGAGTTTACGGTACTATTTATGTCCTTTACTTGCAAAATTATCTTACCCCCCCTTTGCTCTATACACTTTACTTCCTTGGTTGCACTCTTCTCCATATTCCTTCCCTCATTTCTAGTGTGCAGTTCTCCATCTCTACATACTCTCGCGAAATGCCCTCCTCTATTACATTTTTCACAAGTAACATACCTTGCCGGGCACTGGTAAAAAGTTGCAAAATGGTTATTGCTGCTACACCTGTAGCATTTGGGACCCTTCTCCTTAGATTCTCCTCTTACACTGTAATTTTCTTTTGACTTCCCCTTACACACTTCATTACAGTCCTCCTCTTCCTTTATAGAAGCCACCACCTCCCCATTAGGTTTCATTTTTTTAATGCATCTTGCTGTATGCTCAACTGACTTAGCTATTTCAATAGCTTCTCTTAACCCTTGGTTTTTGGCTAGTAATTTCTCCTGAATACGCGGGTTATTGGTGCACCTCACAAGTTGGTCCCTTATGAGGGAATCAGTTAAACTACCAAACTCACATAGCTGAGTCAGACCCCAAAATGATGCAATGACATTTTGCACAGATTCTTGTTTACCTTGACTTCTTTTGAAAAACTTGTGGCATTCTAACACCACATTTATCTTGTCCCCAAAATGTTTCTCTAACTTGCCCATGGTTTGCTCATACACATCAACATCGATTTCCTCCTCTCCCTCCTGTTCTAGCATAGGTAGTGACTCATAAACCTTGCGCCCTTGTCTACCCAAATTGTGTAACAAGATGTGTTTTTTCCTTTCTGCCTTGCATTTTTCACCTCCAACAGCTATTAGGTATGACTCGAATAATTTCACCCACTCCTTCCAACTAATTTCAGGTTCACCTATATCATTCAAGAAGGGTGGGGGTTGACTCATGCTTGCTGCTGCCATGGTTACTCTAAAAATTAGAACAGGAAGATGGACAAGGGAATGTATAATACTTTACAAAAACAACCTAAACCTTGGAAATACTGGATGTGAGCTATAACCTACTCAAACCACATTAGTGGGAAATTATTGTTACGATACAAGAAATTTCCAAGGGTAATCTTATTACATATTAGATTTTAAGTCACAGTTCCTTGTAAAAAGGGAGAACCACTGAATATCCTTCCTGTTCCACGCAGTCAGTTTATATGCATAGCACTCACCACCACGTAATTGGAAAAAGTATACCCCTGGTAAGTTCGCTGTTTTACTTTGATGTGGTGGGGAGATTCTTGTACGCAACCTTCCACGATGCAGTCTCCTCAAAACGGGCTAACACGATGAACTGTGTCACCGGCACAAGTTATTTCTTAATTATGAACACTCAGCCCTTAGTAGCTGGTGCGCCGGGTGCGTCGTTGGGTTCTGGTTTCAGTCAGGTGACGCCTAGAACATCCTGACAGGAGTTTTTTTTTTCCTCTGCTTTAGCTGCAGGCGAACATCGAAACTGCAGACAGAGTAGTCACTCCCGACTCATCTCCGATAGCCAGACTATATTGGGACCAAAAAACTTGAAGGTAGCCGAGTGAAGGGACAACGACGGTGGAAACTTCTTCCTAAGTTGATCTCTGACTGGACCTGAAGGGACTGCAGCGCGACGCCTGGACACCCCAACACCACCGGACAATCGCCTCATCTGATGTAGGCCACACCAAAACACTAGGTAACACAGCACGTCTCCTCAACCCGACATGCTCGGACTCGGCTGACACCTATGGATACCTCACGCACCCCTAGCTCTGGGGCAATGAACTTCCAAACAACTTTCAAGTACGTGTCCATTTTTTCCTTTCTTTACTTCTCGGTCTTTCACTGCTGAATTAACAGTTGGTTGACAGGAAAGTCACAATTGAAATTCCAGATAGCGCTGCTGCTCGCTTAAATTTCTTGCGAGCCACCTCTTGCAACCCTTATGAAACTAGCATCCATGGAGGTAGTGTTACAATTACATTTATTTCCGGAATGCGCCACCAGAGTCTCAAGGAAAACCCGCAGATTACATGTGACACTCTCTCTCCTGATCCGTATAGCTATCGCATGTAGATAAACCAACCCACTGCTTTCCGACTTATTTTACTTATTCTTGTCCATTTGTCTATCAATCAGACAAGCTGTATCTAAAGTGGCCACTCACGACTATGCAGGACTTAGATTCCCATCGCAAAATGCCTTTTTCTTCCTCTTATTTTCTTAAAATCCTCCTTCCTTCTTTTCGTTGTGTGGAGAGAGTAGTCAAAGGGGAAATGGTTAATTACTGCCCCCTGCGCAGTTCCGTCGCCAGTGTTGAAACTTGAAAGTGATGACAAAGACTCCGGTGTAAAGCAAGACCTGTTTATTAATCATCCACTCTCCTCACTGGAGAGTGCACCAACATTCTATTGTCAGCTTCAGGGCAGGGGATACCAACTGGGATAGAGGGTAGGGGTGGACGGAAAGTACCACTGGGAGCTTAAAGTTACAACACCATTGTCTTATAAAAGCATTAATCAAAGAAAGGTCTAGGAAAGATAGCAGCTGACTATTTGGAAGTATTTGTAAGTCTCCAATGGTACCAAATAATTGACAGACATCATAATTATAACCATTTACATCATCAACACAACAATCCAACTTATACCCTTACAAGAAGGTGTGCATATCTTCTGTGTTGTTTAATCCCTGTGGCCACTTGCTGTCAAAATCTAATATGAACTTGGTCTCAAGTTGCCTGAGCTGTCGCTCTCTATTGCCACCCCTCTTGGATTTCGGTATGGCACTGACAACATAGTATGTTAGACAATTAATGTCTTTATCATGGCAACTAGCAAAGTGTCTAGCCACAGGGTAGGCGGGATCGTTGTGTAGTATTGCCCTTATGCGCTGCAATATTCTGACGTGCTCTGGCTGCTTAGTACTACCAATGTAGTTTAGCCCACAAGTGCACGTCAGAATGTAAACAGCACATTCGGTTTTGCAATTATAGCTGCCTTTTATAGGAACCGGAGATGTTTCAAAAGGTGTGCAATAGCTCGTCTTATTGCACCCGAACTTACAGGCTCGACATGAGGTACAGCGTCTGAAGCCATCGGCAGAGTGCAACCAGAGTCATGGTTTCCTAGTTTCTGGAGAGTTTTTATCAAGGTCAGTGCCCATAGATTTATCTTTCCTAAAGGTGATTGATGGTACCTTGGGAAACCTTTCTTGCAACACCACATCATTCAAAACAATTGGCCAATGTTTAGTTACAATGGCTCTAATTATTCTCTCCTGCCTAGAAAAAGTAGTTATAAATCTAGGACTATCAGAAACATTCTCCACTGGATTCTGACCGGTATGTTGCTTTGTGAACAAAGTACTCCTGGGATGCTCACTAACTTTAACAATGGCCTCATTAATGGTTTTGTTGCTATACCCTCTATTTCTAAGACGCTTGCACATTTCCTCTTGGCATGTCAAAAAATCTTCATTATCACTACAAATGCGTTTCAATCTTGGGATTTCTCCATACGGGATACTAGCTATTAGATGTTTTGGGTGGGAACTTTCAGCATGCAACGTTATGTTCCCAGCTGTGGGTTTACGAAATAGCGTAGTACATAATACTCCTTCCTTGACCTAAAGCCTCACATCAAGGAAATCAATTTGTAGCTTGTCGA
The DNA here is from genome assembly GCF_964263255.1 of Lissotriton vulgaris. Classification (NCBI taxonomy): domain Eukaryota; kingdom Metazoa; phylum Chordata; class Amphibia; order Caudata; family Salamandridae; genus Lissotriton; species Lissotriton vulgaris. Next base: position 59,988 of record NW_028244133.1, on the reverse strand, counting down.
TAGTAGAGGTGAAATTTAAATTCATGCAATTATCATTAATGGCTGCAAGGGGGCGTGGCTTGGGCGCCGATAGCGGTGGTCGCCTGAACGCTCGGCTCCGAGACCGAACCCGCAATTATCCTGATTTTCGGGCGACACAGGCGCCCCGACCCCCCAAACGGAGGAGCGCCGTGGGGGCTGACTTGGGGGACGCCTGAAGAGACCTGGAAAACAACTGGCCGAGGGAGAATGTGGAACTACGAGGAGAGCGGAGCGGAGCTCAAGATGGCGCCGGCTCCGTCTCCGTAGACCCAAGGAGCGCTACGGGCCTGGGGAGGCTGCCGTCTCCGGACCCTTTCTCCCTCCGCTTTCCCCATCGGAGGAGCAACGTTGCGGCAGACCACCTGGGCGGCCGCAGACACCGGGGAACCTTCCGGACGGCGTCCGCCGGGCTCGCGGCCCGCTCCATCGGCACCGCGGAGGCCCTGAGTGACAAAGGGCGTAATTGGACGTGCCGAGCTGCCTGGAGCGGAGCGGACCTACTCCGTCTTGATCCCAAAGCTGGCAGCGGGCGTGCTCGGTGCCATTGTGTTGGGGGAATTCGGACCCCCCTCCGGGACCTAAGCGACACTGTGAGCAGTTGAATAATATTTGGACAGCCTGCCTGGGAGTACGGCGGGATCGGTTGCTGGAGACGGGGACAACGGTGTTGGAGGGCCTTGGCCGACCCCGGCGGGACACTGTTATCCGGCGGTGACCGTTCCCCCCCTCTGCTTGCTCCCGGAGACGAGTCCGCTGCAGAACTCTGGATGACCGATAAGTGGGGGAACCTCGCACCACTGCGTTGGGATCCGGTCGACGGCCCACGGCGACACAGACCCACGGCCAGTAATTAGAGACACTTTGCCGGACCCCCTTTCCGGCTGGGCACCTGCTAGGCTCCCAATTGGAGAACTCGGCCGACATGGGGAAGCCAAAGAGTGCTAAGGGGGGCACTCGGCCGTCTCAGACACGGAGGCTCCTGACAAAGACGACCGGCTGGATCCGGAGAAATCGGGGGGCCCGCACCTACAGCAACAATTCGATAGGATCTTGGAGGCGATTGCAGACAAACGATCGGCCCTGCAACAGGACATTGCTCGGGTTGCGACGAGTCTGGGCCTGCTCAGAGCGGATCACGGTAAGCTCTCGGACAGAGTCAAAGAAGTGGAGAGCTCGGTGGGAATCTTGGAATCCGCGCAAAAGACCCTGGCCGCTGCCATGAAGGATGCCCTATCCCGCATTGGGGACCTGGAGAGACGACCGGAAGACGCGGAAGGATGTAATAGGAGGAATAATATCCGCCTGGTGGGCCTACCAGAGAAGATTGAAAATGGCGACATGGTGGCCTACCTAGAGGACTGGCTTCGGACTGTGGTAGCGCCAGAGGGGCTCTCCTCCTTCTACACATTGGAGCGGGCACACAGGGTGCCGGCCAGACCACCACAACAGGGCCAATCCCCATGCCCGGTGGTGGCACGGCTACTGCATTTCCACGACAGGGATCTCCTTCTCAACGCCGCCAGGCAGAATGGACCGTACCAGGTGGCGAACAGTCAAGTGAACATTTTTCCGGACTACACCTACGAAACCCAGCGAAAGCGGGCCTCCGTCCTGGCGATCAAACAGGAACTGCGGAGCGAGAGCGTTCAATACTCCTTGCTGTTTCCGGCAAAACTCTGCATCATCCTGGATGGCACGACCAAATTTTTCGACAATCCGGAGGATGTATGCAGTTAGCTTGAGCTATATAGAGCTGGCAAAGACAGCTTTGGTTCCTCCTTCCAATCCACATCGGAAACTGGCCATCAGCGGAGATCCAAGAGAATCCGGACCCGCCGTGGTAGATCGGGCAGACCCTCGACGGTGGAGACTGCGGCGGAGCGGCGAGGGGTGCTGGAAATGGTCTCCAACATATCTGGCTCCCAAGGTGGACCCATCACAGAAGACTCAGAAACTGGCGGAGGTGGGGGTCAATCGGACACGGAGGATTCTGAGACTGACAGTGTGAACTTACCTGTGATTACCCCTGATTCGGCGGAGGGCCTGCTGGATGGACAGGGATGAACCCGGGTGAGCTGGTTCCAGTCGGAGAGGGGAGGATGACGGGAGTGGGGGGACCCTGGCGGGAGCTGTTGAGTAATTGATCATCGGGTGGGTTGGGGTCGCACCTTCTTCCCGACCTCTATGTCCGGGGGCTCGGTCAAGTCTCGGTAGCATCGAGGCACAGAGACCCCCTATCGACGCTCGACCCCCTCTCAGCCCTTAAGGCACACCTGCGGTGGCTACCGTCCGGTTAGTTGGGAGGGGTGGTTTTTCTGAGGGTAAGGTTTGGATGGGAACTGAATGGTACTATTTGGAACCTGTTCTGGGGAGGGTGGAGGGGAGTAAGGGGTTGGGGGGAGTTCTGTTGTTGTTGGGGGGGAAGACTGCCATTGGTGTGGGACTAACAGTGAGATTGATCGTACTTGAGCATTGCTGGGGGAAACTAGATGAGACACTATGGAACAATGGCTGATTTAACCAATTTGAAATGTATCACTTGGAATGTGCGAGGCCTTCACACCATGTCCAGGCGCCATAAGATCCACGCTTACCTAGTACGCAGAGGGGTACAGATTGCGCTTCTACAGGAGACACACCTCACTAAGTCAGAAGGATTGGCGCTGCAGCGTAGGTGAGAGGGCAGGTATACTGCACCACATATTCAGCTTATGCGAGAGGCGTGTTGATCTGGGTGCGGGCCGGGGTACCCTTACAGGTTACTAAATCCGTGGTGGATCCGGAGGGGCGATTCGTGGCAATTACCGGTAAACTGGGGGGCAGAGCTCTGAACATTTGCTGCATTTATGCACCTAACATGGACCAACTCGCTTTCCTGACCGCACTGTCGGACTCCCTGGCCCACTACTTATCGGGACCCCTCTTGTTAGGGGGAGACTTTAACTCGGTAGTGGATGTTGATCTCGACCGATCACATCCCCCCTTCCGGACTCTCCAGTCCGCCGAGTGGCCAAAGGTAGGAGGGAGGGGCAGGCTCGATGGGGACTGACGGACATTTGGCGAGCACAACACCCGCGCACCCGGGACTACTCTCACTCTTCTGGCATGCATGAGCTGCATGTGCGGCTGGATGGGTTGCTGGGATCGGCGGAACTAATATCCGCGACCGTGAGGTCTAAGTACCTAACGAGAACCATCTCTGATCACAATCCCCTACTAGCAGATTTTAGATGGTTTCCAGGTGCCCCTAGTGTACCCACTTGGAAGCTGCGCCCCGAGATGTTGGAAGATCTGGTGTTTAAGACGGACCTGGAAGATAAGATCGCTGAGTACTTCGCGAAGAACGAGGGCACGGCTGGGACGAGGCCCACGGAATGGGATGCATTTAAAGTAGTGGTTAGGGAATATTGCATAAAAAAGAAGGTAGGGATGCGGTGAGTCATTCTGGACGACCTGGCTAACACTGACCGGAGACTCCGTGAGATGGAGCTACTTCGCCCTGGCCATCCGGAACTTATGGGGTAGGCCTTGGCAGCGAGGGAAGCGGTTGCTGTGGAGGTCGAATGACTACGTAGCTTCGACTATAAGGCCTACTTGACCAGGTCACTAGCGGAGGGGGATAAATCAGGAGCGCTCCTGGCTTGGCTGGCCAACCCCATGAGGCGTACTACTCTTACGATGGCCATGCGTACCGTGGAGGGCAACGAGGTGTGCACCCAACCCGAGATCCTTGATTGCTATCTGCGTTACTATGAAAGGTTATACCGCAGTAGACTAACGCAGGACGCTGCCCCAATAGATGAATACTTGCAGGGCCTATCAATCCCCGCTCTAGAGCCTGAACAGGCAAAAAACTTGGGGAGAGACGTGGAGCTAGGGGAAATCCGCAGGGCCATAAAAGGGATGGCGAGAAACAAGACTCCAGGCCTAGATGGCCTTGCGGTGGAGTTTTACTCCACCTATGCGGACCTCCTGGCCCCCCGATGATTGGTGGTGTATAAGGAAGCGAAGCGCCTGGGACGCCTCCCCGGTTCGATGTGCGAGGCCTTGGTGGTCCCCCTACTCAAACCTGACAGGGAGGTCAATGACCCGGCATCTTACCGACCGCTTTCGATGCTCACGGTTGACTACAAGATTTTGAGCAGCATACTAGCATCGAGATTATTGGGCCACATGAGCTCCTTGGTGCATGACGATCAGGCGGGATTCATCTCCAAACATAACACGACAATGAATATCCGCCGCCTGTTCCGCCTACTGGAGGAAACCCATGCCAAGGCCCCCTGTCCCTTAATCCTTTCGATTGACCTAGAAAAGGCTTTCGACAGTTTTGATTGGGAATACCTCCGTAGAGTGCTAGTACACTTCGGTCTGGGGAGGGGTTTCTGCGGTGGACCACGGTACTATATGCTTCGGCGATGGCCAGAGTGAGATTGGGCCCACTGATTTCCCAACAATACCCAGAGGAACGTGGCACGAGGCAGGGATGCTCGTTGTCCCCCCTTCTCTTTGCGCTCGCAGTAGAACCCCTGGCGCTCTCGATTCGAACCGGGGCCTACTTCAAGGGGTTGCGAACTTCGACGGGGTACCAGCACATCTCCCTCTACGCCGACGACCTATTGCTCTTTCTTGAGGATGCAGGCGAAGCCTTGGCCGGGGCTGATACAGCACTTACGACATTCGGGGAACTCTCAGGCCTTAGAGTGAACTGGGCCAAAACCTGCCTGTTCCCGGTACGAAGGGGGGAGCCCCGACCTGACACAGCCAGGGGGATTAGATGGGAGCCCAGCTGTCTCAAATACCTAGGGGTGTACGTGTATCATGACCCTGCTGATATCCTCGACGGCAATATCACCTGTTGTGTTCGAGCACTGAAGGGCAGTATGGGCTTTTGGGCCACCCTGCCGCTATCGGTGGCAGGACATATTGCACTGCTGAAAATGGTGGCGCTCCCTCGGCTGCTATATTACTTTAGGACGCTCCCGGTTTGGGTCCCGCCGGCCACCTTCCGGATCTTGAATTCCATGCTAGTGACGTTCCTCTGGGGATCGGGCCGCCGCAGGGTGGCGCTCAAGACCCTGATGAGGCCGAAATCGGAGGGGGGCTGGCGGTGCCCGACTTTGAAAAATACTATTTGGCTGCCCAGCTGCAGACTTACACCCAGGCGGTGGCGCGGGAGTTTCGAGGCCCGGAGGAGGAGAGGGAGCGCGGTATGCCCAGACATGTTATATCCTACATCGCACTACAACAAAGGTTAGCCCTGAGGGACCTCACGCACGAAGAACGCACCATACGGTCGTGCTGGAACCGAGTACATGGCCGGACGGAGCTGAAACACCCGTATGCTCCGGAGATCCCATTGGGGATGCTCACTGCCTTACCACACGGTGGCTATTGGTCACGATTGAGGCATTGGGAAGACGCGGGGTTACAACTGGTGGGCGACCTCTATGAGGATGGAGTGTTGTTGCCCTTTCAGGAGATTCTGGACCGCTTTGATATTCCCCGAGGTGATTTCCTGCTTCACGCGGCGGTCACGAGGGCGATCCAGACGCACTGGCAAAAGGGTCTGGAGGAACCACCAACGTCAGCAGCGTGTCAATATGTCATGATGTCGTCGGGGACGGTCAAAGCAGTAACGTGTTTGTATTCCAGAATGGTCAATGAGGGGCTGCCCCCGCTAGATACACTTAGGACTCGGTGGGAGGCTGACATTGGGAAAGACATACCGGAGACTACGTGGGCACAGCTGATGCGCCGAGCCTGAAAGGGAACGCGTCACGCCCGATTTCAGTTGGTTCACTTTTATATACTTCATCGGGCCTACTTGACCCCGGAGAAAATACAGAAATACTTTGCCTCGGACAAGGCGGCCTGCCCCAGATGCCGGACGCCCGCGGCTGACATCATACACATGCTATGGTCCTGCCCTGTGCTGTCCTCATATTAATCGCTGATAGAAGACACTCTTAATGGGGTTACTGGGAGAACCCTAGAATTTGACGCCACGGTTGGGATCCTGCATTGGTTCCCACACACTCCTAAAAACAAACTCTCCAGTAAATTTATTGACCTGGGGCTCATACTGGCAAAGCGGGAGATAACTAGGCATTGGAAAGCACGGGTTGGTCCAACAGGCACTAAATGGCGCAATGAACTTCTAAAATGGGCTATGGGAGAGAGCACTCTGAGATATCAACTGGCGAGGCGGCAGCAGAACGAGAAGGCATTAGAGACAGCACATGAGTGGGAGACTCTGGTACAGGCCCTGCGCGATTACAGCACTTCCAGTGAATCCGATAGTGAAGACGGTGAACAGCCTCCGTCCCTGTAGAAATACTTCAAAACGATCTTCCATATAGAAGGGAAAGGTTTCCTACCACAAGCTCTCGACACACACAATAGCGCACCGATAGCGGGGTGGGGGGGGTGGTGGACAGAGGCTGAGGGACGCGGAGTAAGCTTCCACTGACATTGAAGATTTTCACACCGTACGTTTGGCCCTTGGGCCTCTGGGGGGTTGGGTTGGGTGGGAGGAGTGGGGTGTTTTCAAGTTGTTTAGAAAAGCAGAAGAGGACTTTTCAATTATTTGGGTCGACACCAGAAGACCACAAAACCCTCATACACTGATTCAACGTAAACGCCACCCAGCCTCCGGGATGTGGGCTGAATGGCTGTGGGGTGGGGATATGTCATTACCGGGGTTTCTTTCATTTACTTGCTACTGGTGATGTATCCTTGGGCCGGCATGTAACTTTGGCTAATTCCTGCAATAAAAATATATAAAAACAAAAAAAATCATTAATGGCTGCAATGAATGATTCTGCCTCTTCCTGTGTTCCCTGCCATATTAAGAACACATCATCGATATACCGATAATATGCAGTGACATGCACTTCAAATGTGGCTTTATGTGTGCACCTGAGGACCTGTTCCTTCCACCAGCCGACATATAAACATGCATAGCTGGGGGAGAAACAGGCCCCCATAGCGACTCCTCTTAGTTGTTTGTATAAGGCTTCATTAAAAAGAAAGAAATTGTTATGTAAGCACCAGTCAATTAATGCAATATTGACTTTGCTATGTCCATAATATTCAATTGAACGCTTGGATAAATAGTATTTGATGGCCACAAGTCCTTGGCAGTGGTCAATGCTGGTATACAGCGATTCTATGTCAAGTGTAATTAACAAAAGATCGTCCGACCATACTGCCTTATCTATTTTCAAAAGGAAGTCGCCAGTATCTTTTACATAACTGGGAAGGGTGACCACTAACTCTTGCAAAAAATAGTCAATATATTGACCAAGATGTTCTCCCATACTTCCTATAGCAGAGATAATGGGCCTCCCAGGAACAGGCGTTCTACCTTTATGTATCTTAGGGATAAGATACAAGATGGGGAGTTTAGGAAATTCATTATATAAAAATGTAAACTCCTCATTGGAAACGAGGCCTCCTCTTTTCCACTGACATAACAATTTGTAAATGTTTTCTTTAGCCTTATCAAATTCTTTGGGAGTAGCAAGCGGTATCATCAAGCTGCCTGTTAGCTTCAGCAATGTAGTCTGATTTAGTTCATAATACTATGTTACCGTCTTTGTCAGACTTCTTAACTAATATGTCACAGTTGTTACCCAGTCTCTTCATTAGATTTATGTATGTCAAGTTCTTAAAAAACATACTTATTTGCCATTTGTTTTTCTTTACAGTATGATTCAATTTCTTTATGTCCGAAACAACCATATCGTGTATGTGTCTACCGAATCTTTGGGCATGGTAAGTACGAACACAAACTTGGATTTAAAAGGACTAAGACCTGCACCTTTCTGCGCGCAATCTATTCTGCGCAATCTATCTTGCGTAGACAGATCAACATTATCTAAGGTGACTGTGTCTGCCTCTACGTTATTCCATTCATTAAGCAAGAGCACAACAGGGGCATCGGAAACAAATAAGGAAGGTGGGGCACCCTCTCCCTCCACTGCTATTTCGGCAATAAGATGATGAGCCCTGTCAGTTTTTGATGCAAAAAACGTTGTTAATTTTAGCTTTCGGATAAAGCAATAAACATCAATGCGCATTTTAGCGTAATTGAAATTTTCCCCTGGACAATAGTTAAGTCCCAGTGCTAGTAACTGCTATTCTGCTGCAGTGAGTTCAACATTGCTGAGATTAATTACCGTATTGTCCTTTACTGTCCTTTCTTTTTCCAGTAACTTTATATATATATATATCTGGTTTCCTGCACTGTGGATTCCCGCTGGAACAAAGTCATATATGTATGCAGGTAAGCGAGGGGCACGTCGGAGGACGCGGCTTACGCGGCACCGGTGTTAGGGGTTAAGATCGAGCCCTGATATTATAACTCCGAGTTGGGCACAGAGAGATTCATGGTGTGGTGTTTACGGCCAAGCTACAACGTGTTTACTTTCATGATGGGGAGGTGTAGTTGCGCAGCAAAAATTTCAGTGTAGGTTTGAAACCGTTTTAATTAAGCAAATACAAATAAACTTTCTTCAGAAACTGTCGCAGTATATATGAAAGGGGTGACAATTAAAAATGGAATTTCATAAAATATCAGTTAAGTGTGGCTATATAGTTCATTTTTGTGCTACAGTTTGTAAAAGTGTTGCCCCACATTCTTGTTGATGTAAGAGGGCATCAGTTACTTTTAGATAAAGTAGAATAGAAGTGCTACAACAAACACTCCAACACTACATTATCTCAGATCAAGAGAACAAGTAAAACAGTAAAATCTAAATTGTTTCATATTACATAGAAATGCATGCATTATTAGTTTTTTTGTATTCTGTACAATTGAGAAGCGTGCTGTCTTAGTGTTTACAAGTTGCAGAGTGTTCCGCTAATAAATCACATACTCACCAAAGAATATATAGAATGTTACTCTTATAATATATAGTACAGGTTCTATATATTCTTTAGCGAGAAAGTGAATAGGAATCGTAAATAAGAATAGAAATTAGAAAATAACATTCAGAAATGTAGGGTTTATTAAATATTTAAAGTAACAAAGTATGCATGATAGCTATATTTTAATATATATAAAAATATCTGATCAAGTTTTTATAAATATTTGATAATTATAGTACAGATGGCGCTGAAAAATCTCCCATTCCTGTACTGTAGCAATTGGACAATCTATTATAATATAATGATTGGTTCCATTGTTACAGTAAAAAGAAAAGGAAAATAAAGTTATGTATTTAACAGAACATCCATAATGAAATAGTTTCGAGTGGTAATTATTTACTGAACTTCTTTTCTCCGGGAGGTGAAAAAATTAGATCTTCGTGGCAACGGGTCATAAACTCCTCTGAGATCATGATGTTGAGAATAATAACGATTCTAAAATATATTCCAAACTGTTAGCAAGCAGATTGGCACCTTTAATTCATAAAATTGTATCTGCTAGACAACATGGGTTCGTCCCTTGAAGATCAACCACAGATCACGTCCAGAGGGTGATAACTCTCTTTGACATTACCGAGGTAGCAGGAGACCCTATGGGTCTAATTTTGTTAGATGCTGAAAAAGCATTCAACAGGGTCTCCTGGCAATATTTATGGTTGGTCATGGCAAAGAGTGGGTTCGGGGATCATTTTATTCAAGCAGTACAGAAAATGTATATCGCTCCCGAAGCGGTCATTATGATCAATGGGGCCACCTCGGACATCATCAAAGTGACTAGAGGTACAAGACAAGGGTGTCCTTGTTCTCCCCTACTCTTCGCCATTTATATTGATCCCTTTATCGCAAAGCTAGAAATGAATCCGTCCATACTACCCATTAAGACATCGAATGATGAAACTAAAACTCTAGCCTTCGCAGATGATATTGCGATTGTTGCATCTGATCCAATTACAACAGCCAGGATAATGGAGGAAGAAGCTAAAAGGTTCGGGGAGATTTCGGGATACAAATTAAATCAAACTAAAACCCAGATTGTAATAAATAATAACATCAGTGTGGATGATGCAAGAGTTACTAATAATGCATTATATCTCGGCGTTAATATTACATCCGATCTGAATAAACTAGTGAACCTGAACCTAGATCCTTTAGTGAAACAGACAAATAAAACCTTATCGAGACTTCACAACCTGCATTTAACAATAATCGGAAGATGCAATCTCATTAAAATAGTTTTTCTGCCCAAATTTTTGTACTTCTCCCGGGCAAACTGTCTTAACTTTGACCTATCACTTTTTAATGAAATAGATAATATGCTATCTCGCTTCGTTTGGGGCTATGGAAAAACACGGAGAGCCTATAAACATATCACACTCTCAAGGGATAGAGGTGGTCTAGTCCTCCCTAATTTCAAATTCTATTGGTGGGCTACAACCATCAAATACAGTCGTTTACTGTTAATCCCCAAACAAGACTCAACGCCCATTTGTCCGGTTCCAACTCCACAGGAACTAATCTTGGGTAATAACGCCAATAACCACCTTTGGAAACTACCCTATGAATTCCATCTAAAAAAAGAACGACTTAAAACACTCAAGGGTATTTACACAGTTTGGAACATGGTTCGGAAACATCTGGCGATAGGCAGGTTTTCATTGTATACTCCGGTAGAAAACAATACCAATCTGCCTGAAATTTTTTGGGATTCCTGTATGCGGCGATGGGTTAGTTTAGAAATCTCGCAACTCGGCTCATTTTTTTACGATTCCACAGGTTTTTGTTCATTTGAATCGTTAAAAAATAAATACGGACTGAATTTGCATGATTTTTTTAAGTTTTTACAATCAAGAGACTTTATTCTCAAAAAGGGGGGACCCAATGGTTGCTTTAAGAAAGTCCCCACAACTAACACTGTGGTCAGCTCGGCCAGGGTAAAAATTGGAGACATTTATAAAGACCTAATTGCTGTACTACCAGACGATGTTGATAAACATGCAAATAATTGGCAAAATAGGATCAATATTACAGAGGATCTAGCCCACAAAGCACTCAAACTATCCAGCTCTATTCTAATGTCCACCAAGTTACAAGCTCAGTTCTACAAAACTTTTTTCGACCTTTATTATACACCCGAAAAAAATTCAAAATGGGGGGAGGGAAGGGGATTCTCTGCCCCAGATGCAATAGACCTAAAGCCGATCTGATACATATGCTGGCTACATGTCATACTTTAGATAATATTAAACTAGAAATCTCCAACTTCCTATCTGAAATATTCGAAGTCAATATAGAGATCAGCACAGCAGAAATCATGTTAGGGGTAGATAGAGTTACCAGACCTATTGCCATGCAGGGACTCATATATATTGCTATGGCAGTCTTAAGAATCTGTTTGACTTTCGCATGGCTGGATCAATATCCACCCACATTTCAACAGTGGCGGATGCGCTTCTTAGCTACATATATCTTGAAATTGCCATTTATAGCCGGAAAGGTATCAAGAAAAAAATAAAGGGATACAAAATTTGGGACCCAGTTAGATTATGGCTAGCGAGCCCAGCATAGATCAATAATGTAACCGGGATGTATCGAGTTCTTTAGGAATGTAACGATGTGTTTTTTTTATTTTGTTTGTTTTTTATATATTCTTCTTATTTTTCGAAGCCTGTATTTTCCTATTTTTCTTTATAATCTTTTATTCTTTAACTGCTAATTTTCAAATTTCAAATTGTTACCTGTACCGGGAGGAGGGGTTTCAGGGAGGGGGGATGGGGGGGGGGGTAACTGTGATGTTAAAAAAAAGTTTAAAACCTCAATAAAGACATGTTTAAAAAAAAAGAAAAAAAGAGAATAATAATATGTATATATTCTCACAGCATATGATCACAAAGGGAAAATAGACTGAAAGCCGCAAGCAGGTACCGTTGCTTACTTATCGTTACTGTTTATGACGACGGATTGTGAATTCCGCTAGGATCACTAAGACTGTTAATGTTATAATATACATATTAACAGTATGTGATCTCTAGGGGAAAACATAATAACAAGTGTATCATTGTCATGTTGTTTTTTTTATTTTTTTTTATTTTATTATTTTATGCAAGGAAAACACAGAAAAAGTCGGTCAATTACACAAAATCATACAATATAGTCAAGTACCATACTCAGAAGATATGAGTTTCACAACAAAGAAAAACAAAAAAAAGCAGTTCTAAATCCATTCAGTAATTGGTGCCCAAATTTTTGTTCCGATACCCCACTTTTTAAATCCTTTAGTTTTATAAATAGCTAATTCTAAATTATACAGAGAGTAGTCTTTCCCGCCAACTAAAAAATGACGGAGGGTCTCGGTTGATCCAATCTCTTGTAATACAGGCTCGTATTCCCGCCATGCATATGAAAATAAAACAAGTTACCGCTTTTGGTCTTGGAAAGCCCCTGGTACCTGAACTCAAACCAATCAACACCATCTCAGCGGTTATGTTGAAATTATTCTTTAAGATGACCCCCAAGAAAAGCTTAATTTGATTAAAGAATTCCCAAGCTTGGGACATTGAAAAAACATATGTATTGCATCAGCAGCATAAAGACCACAGCGATTACAATGAGTCCCAGTTGTCGTGCTCCATTTAGCCACCTTATTGGGGGTGTAATATAAATTCTGTATACACATAAAGTATTGTGATTTCACCATCCCAGTTATAAGAATTCTATGGGCAAGCATAACTGACTCATGCATATCAATTTCAGGTATCCCGAACTTATTTATCTATTTTAGTTGAGAATTTTCCAAGTCATCAGGAAATTCTTGCATCAAGCATGAGTACAGTGTGCCAATTGATTTTTTTCCCCTAAATACTCAAAAAGGGGAATTTTATTCATTCGTATGTCTGATAAGTATCTTGGACTTTGTAAAAAACTGCAAATTTGAAGAAACTTTAAAAAAACATTTTTTGTCAAGGAGAACTTAATCTGTAATTCTTAAAAAGAAACCAACAAGCCATCGACAAACAAATCACCTATCATTGTCATGTTGATTGTACATGTTTAGGGTTTACGTTGACGGGTTACCAACACCTCTCGAGGGAAGTACAGTATCAATATTATAATATAAAAAGTCACTATATATAAGGTAAAAGGAGCCAGAAAAGGAGTAATATTTGTCATAATATATCTGTTTTTAAGAACAAGCTGCTGACGTTACAGAGAAAAAGGGAAAAACATGCAATACATTTTTTTTTCTACATATAAATGTTTAAATATTGACAAATAGTCACAATTTATAACTAAGTACTATGCCTATGCCATCTTGAAACAACTTACAACTCCGGAATATGTTTGTTGACACAGAATCGGATGCTGGAGAACGGAACATGCAACAGAGATTGGCGATTCAGAAATAACTCGGGAAAACAAAACTAATTGCACAGTAGATGTGGTTTATATAGTTTTTTGTTGTTTAGTAGTCTACGGAAGGAAGATGTGGCTCCGCCTATGTAGATGTCAAATTTAGCAGTTTAAACGTGCTCAAGTTTTAACTGTTTTTCGTCTGCACGTGTTCGAAAAAGTTTCAAACTGTGAAGCTGTAAAGGTTTCGATTTTGATAGTAACACGTATAAGGTATTATTATCTACATACGTTGGAGAGTTTAAAAAGTGTTTCTCAGTAAAATGTGTTCTTTGCATTTTCATGATTAAAAGCATCTAAATAGAAGACGTATAAAAAAAGTATTGTTATCCCTAGAAGAAAAAAAAAAGGTTTAATATTTGTTATTTTTATGGTTCTTAATTTAAAAAATGCTAGCATTTGTAGATCGTAATCCAACCCTCAGAAAGGTGTGCTGGCGCTTGGGGCTTTGGGAAGGTTACTAAATAATAAATGCCCTTTTCTATGCACCTGTAGACTTGGCTTTTAAACTTTCAATTGCCTAGTCTGTATATTTAAGCTTTCTCCAAACATTTTGGTACCGCTATTTTAGTATTGCAGTGAGCCATTCAGCAGTATGTGTTTATGTATACACTGTTCTAAAAGTGAAGCTGCTGTACATTTTGCCAGACACTCTCCTTGCAGAATTGTAATAATTCAGCCAGTACCCAAGTAGTCATTGTGCAAAGTGGGCCTTAGGGCATTGACTGCTTCAAACTCCTATACACTATGCATGCAGTCTTCTATGCATGGGAAACGTGTCTTTTATAGCTTTTATTATCCAGTCTATATTCTTACACTTCCAGCAAACTCTTTGTGATTGCTGATTCAGTATTGTAGTGAAGTATTCAGCAGAATGCCCTTATGTATGCACTGTGCTAAAAATGAAGCTCTTCTAAATTCAAACAGACACTCTCCTTGCAGAACTGTAATTATCCAGTCAGTACTCAAGTAATCATGGTGCAAAGTAGGTCTTAGGCCATGTACTGCTTTAAACCTGTATAGCGTATGCATGCACTCTTCTATGTAGGTGCACATTTGTTTTTTATACATTCAATTGTCCAGTTTGTATCATTAGACTTTCACAATCACTCTCACTCTACTGTTTCAATATTGTAGTGAGCCATTCAGCAGTATTTCCTTATATATGTACTGTGGTAAAACTGAAGCTCTTATAAATTCAATCATGCACTCTCTTTGCAGAACTGTAATCATGCAGTCAGTACCCAAGTAATTATGGAGCAAAGTAGGCCTTAGTATATGGACTGCTTCAAACTCCTGTACTGTTCTATGCACCTGCAAATTTACATTTTATATTTTGAATTCTCCAGTCTCTATCCTTACACTTCCAGCAAACACTCTGTCATTCCTGTTATAGTTTTGTAGTGACTCATTGATCAGTGTGTAGTAATCCATTCACTACATCGAAACAGTAATCAGCAGATGTACAATAAGTGGTACATTCCCAGAGATATGGCAGTTTTTGTGCACTGTGATATCAGCACAATGGATGCACCGTATTTACAGTGTAGTGTATTATGGAGCAAAAACGGCACAGATATGGGATATATTTGTGTTGTGAAGGTGGTGCATTGCTTGACTTGCGTTCCAAGTGCAACGCAGCTCCATCAATGCTCTTGGTGTTCCATGCTCACAAAGCTGTGTCAATCCTTACACCTGTTTCAAGCAGGTGCAGGGTTTTGACGTAGCATAGGACTAAAAGTGACTGAATGAAATATTATAGATTTCACTCAGACACTTTTAGGAGGTGTTCCTATGCTAGAACACCTCCACTCCCCCCCCTCTCTGCACAGGAAAGTCTCTTTCTGGCGCAGGGCTTTAGAATGTGATGCACCTTACATATTTTTTCCAGATTTTTTCCTTATAAAACGAGGAAAAGGGACTCTTGTTTTTGTTGAATACAAACCCATTTCCTGTTCCTAAAAAGGGTTCTTCCCAATACTTTTTGATCCCTTCAGTATGCATCACATTGTAAATATCAGGTACTATGGTACATCTTTTGCAACTCCGCGGCATCACAAAAGTGACAGAAAAGATGTGTAAAAGAGGTACAAGGGTGTTGTAAATTTGCACCTAACACATACAAATTCACCCAGGCAGTTTCACTAGCAGTGCAAATTGAAGTCTAGACTTCTAACATATCTATATGGATGAGTTACATTGAGGTACTACAGTATAGTATAGGTAAACACCTTATACATTTATGCTGTAGCACTCTCTTATAGTTTTGCACTTTCACATTCACCTTACACTACTAATTCATTCGTTCATTTATGCACTACACATTCATTCTGACAAAGTTTTACACATTAATATAGAAATATAGTTCTTTTTTAAGCCAGTGAAGGGAGTTCTGAAAATAAGTGATTTTTTTTCTTTTTAGTTTTCTATTTCTTTTTATTTTTTCAGCAAGTTTTTAGTTGTTTTTTTTAAACCAAAAAAATCAAACTGGAAACAAAAAAACGGTGCTCTTCTTTGCTCTTCACAATGAGGTGAATAGGCTGCTTACCGTAACAAAGGAGTTCTCTGCAAAATTTACAATTAATTGTAAGGTCTGCAAACTGAGGCACAAAAATAGGATGCGGACTGCTGGGAGGAGGTGGTGGTGCAGTTGAGGTAGAAGGAACTGCAGGTTGAGGGTTTTCCTGGAACCTTTGTGTTGCCATCCTTCCATAATTATTTGGATGCAAATTTTTGACATGGCGAACCATTTAGGCTGTCCCGAAAGAGTACTTTTTAGTGGGGTCAGCCCTGGAAAGTGTAACCTCACAGATCTTGCATGTTACTTTCGGTACATTCACCTTTTTATGTCCCTCCGAAATTAAGAAAACTTCCAAATGAAAGCTTCTTTTCTCTTTTTCTGAGGTTGCTCAGTAACAAAATCTTCCTTAGAGGAATGTACTGATGAAGTCTCCAAAAGAGCAGCCATTGTAGAGTTTGGTTCTAAAAGACTACAGCTCCACAGAATAGATGTTTTTCCTGGGAAAGTCGAAGTAGGATGATCAAAATGAGAGGGGTCTGTCAATAGGTGGAATAGGAAGTATTATGAACCAATCAAAACTCTCCTTTCATGGTCACATGACTTTGCGTATGCTTACAGTGCTCTTACGGTGCTCTTAAGATGCAAGTATGTACGACGTACCTTTGCGATTTGCGTAATTGCTTTTAAAAGTAATAATCGCTTATTAAAAGTTAAAAAAACTATTTCATGATTGTCTTAGATACTGTCTTCCCTTAATATGTACATTAAATACATAAATATATGTTTTTGAACAATGTGAAACTTTTGCGCCATACGCTTACGGGTGGCGTATATGACGTCATGCAGAAGCGTTGATGCGATGCTCAAGGTTTAAGCGTATCTTTAAAGAGTGCGCGGCTACGCACAGAGGACCATTTGCCATACAAAGTGTGGTGCGATCACTGTACGCGTACGGTGCAATTACCGAACAAAATAAGAAAAAGGAATTATACAGATTGTAATTGTAAAAAATTAGAATTTGTTTATATAAAAAAAATTGGGGATTTAGTTTTGATATTATTTTACATTAAGAATATGAAATATAATTTGAAAAATAAAATAAATATAAGTTTTTTAATAAAAATGTAAGAAATTAGTATAAAAAGAAAGAAATGTAATAATTTATACATTTAAAAATTATCATTTACCAAACCTTTGAAATTCACTGAAAAAAACATAGGTTTCAGCCACGTTATAGTTAGGAATTAGCATTTAAAAAACCTTGCAAATTCACTGAAAGAAACATAGGTTTCACACATGTTATAGTTAGCTGGAGATTTCACTCATACAAAACCATTGAAATTCCCCCGTTATAGTTAGTTCAGCTAACTATAACTCGCGCGCCCGCAATGCACTGATGATGACATCACATGCTACATCACTCATGACATGGTCAGTGATATCACTCATGACATCACTGATGACATCTCAAATGATGTCACATATTACATCATTCATGACATGGTCAGTGACTTCACTGATGACATCTCAAATGACATCACTGATAACATCACTGATGACATCATCCAGTGAATGTGGTTTGCTTTGTTATTTAAATATGTATTATATATAGCAATTTGCATTAAAGAATGAGTGGGTATATAAATATAAATATCTGGATGGAGGACTTAGTAGCAGTGTGATTGACTGTCTCTCTAAATATGTTGGATAGTGACTAAACTGTGTGAACATCTGTATCACTTTGTCAGTTGTAAAAACTCCTTCTCCAGTTGGTTACTAGCTATTTGAAAGTCTATATTAGTTATTTATTGGTTAACTGAGTATTTGTATGGGAGAGTGAATGTGTATGTGGTTCGGTGAGAGGTGTGTGACTGCCCAAAGATGTGTGAATAGTTGATTTAGTAGGTATATGACGTTAAGACTACATGTTATAACAGTTGTTTGGGTGAGTGAACATATTTATTCATATTTTAAATAAATACGGCCGGGAAGGGTGACTCCCTTCCCGCCTTCCAAAAGTTCAAGAACGGTTTCCGGTTTCCCAATTCTTGGGGATTGTGTTGAGAGGGGGTGGCGGGTATCTCAGCCATATGGAAAGGGGCGACCATTCGGTCCCCCCGAACGTATGGTGGAGTACCTCGATCCCCCCGGGAAGCCATCTTGGGCGGGAGGCGAGTCTCGGCTGGTATGCCCGAAGCGGCGTAGCCGGGGCGCGCCTTTTTCCCGCCCTAGAGTGGGCTGGCCTAGACACCGACGCGGACGGCCACGCCCTCGGAGGCAGGCGGGGGCGGGTTCACGCCCACCCTGAAGACGGATAAAAGGAGCGGAAGCCAAGAAAGCATCCTCTTGTTCCTGTGCTCTGAAGCTGCACCTCCCCGCTGCACGTGAGCTCGAGACGGAACGAAGAGCCAATTTTGAGCGTTGTAATCTCTCTTTTGTCTTACAGATATCCCGTCTGAGAATGCCCAAGAAAGTCGGAAAGCGGGTCGGTACCGAGGAGATGCTCCGCATACTCATGAAGGAGATAGCCGATCTGAAGAAAAAGGTTGAGGCTAAGGACGGGGAGGGAGGACCGAAACGGCCTTTACAGGGAACAATCCCCGGTGGAAAAAGCAAGAGGCCCAGAAGGGGAGCACTTGGGGGAGAGACCCCGGTTCCCGAAACCCTACGAGAGGAGCCAACCCCGGTGCCGAAAGAGGGGAATCCAATCCCTGTGGTGGTCACCCCCGTGAACAGGGAGGATATGCCCCCCGAGTTAGCGGCACAATTGGCAGCGTGGTTGGGAAACGATAGCGAGGGCGCCACGGCTGACGACGCCCGGGCAGTAATGAGGCAACTGCGGGAATCTAGGGAGGCTGCGAAGGCGCCATCTTCTGTTCCCCCACAGGTTCCGGCGGCTGGAAGTACAGCAGGCCCAAGTTCGGCGACAAGCGTGGGGTCTACTTCAGGTAAGCGGCCATTGCCGATTGCGGGGGAGGGGTCTGTACCTTCTCGAAAGGAGAAGATTGCCCAGCACGTCCCACAAGAAATCAAGGAATTGATTTGGGCGGATAAATATGTAAACATGTTTTCATTGCTTACCGACCATTACGAGATCGAGCATGTGAAGAGTCAAAAGGAGCTCATGCATCCGAGTGTTTGGCGCGCAAAAATGGCCGCCTTTAAGGTCGACGAGACCATTGGTACTTGGGGCAGAGCGTGGGGCATTTTTACTTCCATCATGGGTGAGCGCAGGCCTGAGTTGTTGACCGAGTTACCCATTTATCAGTCGCGTATTATGGAGTATTCTGTGGCATATGGGGGCAATCAGTGGTTCTGCTATGATAATCTGTTTAGAAAAGCTAAAGAACACAACCCATTGTTGTCTTGGGATTGTTATGACTCCGTGTCTTGGCAAAAAATGGAGAGTACAGGGATGTTGAAGGTGCCATTGGTAGGGAGTAACGGGGGGAATCCTCCCGCCAAAACTCTGGGACACCCTTTCGGACGGGTGCAGGTAACGAGTACCACTCGAAGCCGAGTGGCAACACAGGTAAAAGGGGGATCTGTTGGAATTTTAACAGAGGCAAATGTACCAGGCCCCAGGGGTCATGCAAATTCAGACATGAGTGTGGGGGGTGCGGGCAGCCATCCCATCCTGAGTCCATGTGCAGAGCCAAAACGGGTGATAACGGTGGTAAGGGAGGCGCCAAACAGGTCTAATATAGTCCGAGGGGCGCCTTTACCGACCCCGATTGATACCATGGCAATGATTCCTTGGCTCAGCGAATACCCGGATCATGCTTCCGCTGGGGTGTTACGGAACGGGTTTTCATATGGTTTCCGCATCCCAGTGGGGGATTTTCAGGGGGTACCAAACTGTAAGAATCAAATGTCGGTCTTACAGCACACGGCGGTGGTGCAGGTAAAGATTGGGAAAGAGGTGACTCGAGGTCATGTCGCCGGTCCATTCGATTTGCCACCGGTTGCTAACTTTGTGTGTTCTCCTCTAGGGGTGGTCCCCAAGAAGGACCCGGGTGAGTTTCGGCTGATACATAATTTGTCAGCCCCACGTGGTCTTTCCGTGAATGACGCGATAGACCCGGAAGTATGTTCGGTGCGGTACGCATCTTTCGATGAGGCCGTTGCCATGTTGAATCGCCTGGGGCCCGGGACGCTGATGGCCAAATCGGACATCGAGTCAGCGTTCCGGTTGCTCCCGGTACACCCAGACGATCAGCGTCTCCTTGGTTTTCAGTTTCACGGTCGCTATTACATGGATAGATGTATGCCAATGGGATGCTCGATTTCATGTGCCTATTTCGAGAAGTTCAGTTGTTTTCTGCAGTGGGTATTCACGAGGAAGACAGGTTTTCAACATGTTATGCACTATCTCGATGACTTTCTGTTTTTGGGGGCAGCCGGGTATTCTGAGTGTGGACAGGCTTTACATGAATTTTGTGTTTTAATGAATCAATTCGGTGTGCCATTGGCGCCAGGTAAGACTGTGGGTCCCTCGACCTTGATCGAGTTTCTGGGGATCGAGCTCGACTCGGTGGAAGGTTGTTTTCGATTACCCAAGGAAAAAGTGTTAAAATTCAGGTTATCCCTTGAGACATGTATTCGTGCAACGAAAGTAAACCTGCATCAATTGCAACAGGTGGTGGGTCAGTTGAATTTTGCCCTAAGAGTAATGCCGATGGCGCGCCCTTTTTCCCGCTCGATTGCACAATCCATGGTCGGCTTGAAGGAAGGACATCATCGCACGAGACTCTCGGCAGAGGTTCGCCAGGACATGCGCATTTGGATTGCATTCCTGGCGGATTTCAATGGTCGAATTGTCTGGAACAAACCAGCGGTGTCTTCCGAGGAGTTGGGGCTTTGGACAGACTCGGCGGGGAGTATGGGTTTTGGCGCCATATTGGGTACACAATGGTCGGCTCAAAAATGGCCGTCATGGTGGCATGAGTGCGGGTTGACGAGTAACATTGCTTTTCTCGAACTGTTCCCTATTCTGGTGGCTTTGAAAACATGGCCAGAAGGGTTTAGGGATCACTCTGTGGTGTTCTGGTCTGATAACATGACCGTGGTTGAGTGTATCAATAGTCAGGCAGCACGATGCAAATTGATTCTGAGACTGCTCAAGGAAATTGTGTTGTTGTGCATGCAACTGAATGTACTGTTTAGGGCGCGACACGTGCCGGGGGTGATGAACCAAGCGGCTGATGCGCTTTCTCGTTTCCGTATGCAGGCCTTCTGGGGTTTTCTGCCCACAGCGGACCCGGTGGCGGCACCCTTTCCCGAAGCTCTCTGGTCTCTCGGTGCCCCGAACTACAAGACCTCGTGGGAGAGAGTTTAGCACCCAGGACGAGGAAGGCATATGAAGGGGCGTTCCGTTCCTATTGGGCCTTTTTGGGTACTGCCGGGGGGGAGCTTTGGGGTCAGGAAGAGTTTGTAGTGAGATTCCTGCTCTCTTTACATCAGGCAGGCAAGTCAGTAGCTACGGCCCAGAGGCATCGGGCCGCCATTTCCTTTATGGCAAGGGCTCATGGGATCCAGGACCCGACAGCGTCTTTCGTTGTGCAGAAAGTGCTACGTGGGTGGCAACGCCTTGAGGGTCGCAGAGTAGACGATAGGCACCCGATAGGTCTGGATAGGTTGGCCCTGTTATTGTCCGTGCTACCGGTAACATGTTCATCCCAGTACGAAGCAGTGTTGTTCCGAGCCGCATTTGCATTAGCATTCCATGGGGCTATGTGGGTAAGCGAATTAGTGGCAAAGAACAAGCAGGATACGATGGGGGGACTGTGCCGGGAACACATTCAGGTCAGGGAGGAGACAATGACGGTCTCGTTTGTCAGGTCCAAATCCGATCAGGGTGCAATCGGGGACTGCGTAATCATCCAGAGGATCCCCGGGTCTTCCATGTGCCCTGTTGTGTGCGTAGAGGAATATTTAGCGCAGAGGGCGGCAGCATGGGGGGGGACCTTGTTAAGACACGCTGACGCCACCCCACTGACGAGGTTTCAGTTTCAGCGGGTGCTTGCGATGTCGATTTCGGCCGCGGGCTTGAACCCCGGCGACTTTGGGACCCATTCCTTTCGGATAGGGGCTGCTACGGAGGCTACAGCCAGGGGTCTGAATGTTGAACAAGTAAAACGTGTGGGGCGTTGGTCCTCGAACTGTTATAAGAGGTATGTGCGGTTGCACATGTTGTGAAGCTGTAATGATGTACTCACGCTTCTTGTTTTTGTTTGGTTTTCAGTTGCGCAAGCCTACGAGGCGGGACGGACTGTGCAGTCGACCCGACACCGGGGGGCCAGCGGTCAGACATTACCGGCTGTGAAAAAGGAGGTGTGGGTCGTGGGCCACTCATACGTGAGGCGTGCCGCGGACGTATTCAAAGCAGGTGACATGATTCACGTGGCTGGGGAATACGGGTACAGTGTGTCCTTCTACGGAAAGGGCGGGCTCTGTATTGACCAGTTTCGATCATTTTTCGAGGGTTTGTTAGGGCGGACGAGGTCACCGCCGTCTGTAGTCATAGTACATCTTGGGGGCAATGATTTGGCGACCACTGGTAGACGACTTCTTCTGGAGGCGATGCTTTCCACGGTAAGTTGGTTGGCGAGAAGAGTTCCAGGGTGCAC
Source organism: Lissotriton vulgaris (assembly GCF_964263255.1). Lineage (NCBI taxonomy): Eukaryota > Metazoa > Chordata > Amphibia > Caudata > Salamandridae > Lissotriton > Lissotriton vulgaris. The sequence continues at coordinate 37,476 of NW_028244133.1, read as the reverse complement.
AATTGCATGGTCCCATATGATCCCACGAAAAGTGTGGCGGGGGGCTATTTCTGTTTCTGCTCTGAATCATTCAGTAAGGAAAATTAATAATAAAGTGAGTAGATTGTTCCGTTCAAGTACACTGCATTCTATTTCGCATGGTTGTATTAAAGGGGACAGTATGTATTCCGGGGATGGTGTTCATTTGTCCCGGATGGGGAACGAGTTACTCATAGGAGACCTGATAGCTTGGCTAAAGACTTTATGACATGACCTTTAGGCAGGAGTGTTGTGGGGGGTCCGGATAGCCGGTCAAATATCCGGCCTGTGGCGGTAAGGTCATGATCGGTGAGCAGTAATTCGAAGATCCCTATGAGGGGGCGTCACCCATTACGGATGGGAGCGCGCGGGGGAGGTGGCCAATTGGCCCCTCAACGGGGAGGCGGTCCTGTCTAAGGAGAGGCCGCCGGAAGGAAAGGAAAGGTGGTCAAGGCCCCTTCCTGGATAGGAGGGGCTACGGCCCCTCCTGGGGAATTTCCCGGGGCCAGGACATCTGCGACGGCAGATGGGTAAGATGTGTGGGGTGCGGGAGGGGGTTTACGCTACCTTTTAGACACCTCACACGAGTCCTCGAACGACCGTTAAATGGCGTCGAGTTTATTGGGGCCCCCGTCAAGTACAAAGGGAAATTGGTAGATGCACTTGAGTTACGCCTCTGTGCGGTCACTCCTCTCACAAGTGAGGGGGGTATTTCTGGTTTAGGGATCTGACACCGGTTACGACCTTGCCGTTGGCCCTTAACGTTAGGATGTACAATTTCAAGTCAAATGTTTTGTAGGATGTTAGTTCGGCTAGGAGAACCTTTGTATTAGAGATCTGTTAAGGTTAGCCAAACATCGTAATGTGGAAATGAAATTGTACATAATATGAAACTGTTATTTTAATGTTTTAATTTTGTTTCATATTTTAAATAAATACGGCCGGGAAGGGTGACTCCCTTCCCGCCTTCCAAAAGTTCAAGAACGGTTTCCGGTTTCCCAATTCTTGGGGATTGTGTTGAGAGGGGGTGGCGGGTATCTCAGCCATATGGAAAGGGGCGACCATTCGGTCCCCCCGAACGTATGGTGGAGTACCTCGATCCCCCGGGAAGCCATCTTGGGCGGGAGGCGAGTCTCGGCTGGTATGCCCAAAGCGGCGTAGCCGGGGCGCGCCTTTTTCCCGCCCTAGAGTGGGCTGGCCTAGACACCGACGCGGCCGGCCACGCCCTCGGAGGCAGGCGGGGGCGGGTTCACGCCCACCCTGAAGACGGATAAAAGGAGCGGAAGCCAAGAAAGCATCCTCTTGTTCCTGTGCTCTGAAGATGGCACCTCCCCGCTGCACGTGAGCTCGAGACGGAACGAAGAGCTAATTTTGACCCACCCACCAGCCCCTGAGGACAGCGATTCGTTGTGAATATAGTTGATATAGTATCTTTTGTTTTCTCTGTTTTCTTACAGGTTGTGATGATATCGTGAAATTTCTTAAGATGCAATAAAGATTGGTTATTTTCAGTATATTTCGCAAATAAAGTTTTGGAACAAGGATTGAGCAGTATTCACGCTTGGTAATAAGTGATGTTTGCTTTGTAATCTTAGTAACTTAGTTAGACTTGTCGTATTTATTTTGGTCGGGCGGTAAGGTCATGATCGGTGAGCAGTAATTCGAAGATCCCTATGAGGGGGCGTCACCCATTACGGATGGGAGCGCGCGGGGGAGGTGGCCAATTGGCCCCTCAACGGGGAGGCGGTCCTGTCTAAGGAGAGGCCGCCGGAAGGAAAGGAAAGGTGGTCAAGGCCCCTTCCTGGATAGGAGGGGCTACGGCCCCTCCTGGGGAATTTCCCGGGGCCAGGACATCTGCGACGGCAGATGGGTAAGTTGTGTGGGGTGCGGGAGGGGGTTTACGCTACCTTTTAGACACCTCACACGAGTCCTCGAACGACCGTTAAATGGCGTCGAGTTTATTGGGGCCCCCGTCAAGTACAAAGGGAAATTGGTAGATGCACTTGAGGTACGCCTCTGTGCGGTCACTCCTCTCACAAGTGAGGGGGGTATTTCTGGTTTAGGGATCTGACACCGGTTATGACCTTGCCGTTGGCCCTTAACGTTAGGATGTACAATTTCAAGTCAAATGTTTTGTAGGATGTTAGTTCGGCTAGGAGAACCTTTGTATTAGAGATCTGTTAGGGTTAGCCAAACATCGTAATGTGGAAATGAAATTGTACATAATATGAAACTGTTATTTTAATGTTTTAATTTTGTTTCATATTTTAAATAAATACGGCCGGGAAGGGTGACTCCCTTCCCGCCTTCCAAAAGTTCAAGAACGGTTTCCGGTTTCCCAATTCTTGGGGATTGTGTTGAGAGGGGGTGGCGGGTATCTCAGCCATATGGGTGTGGTGATAAGCAAATATCTCTCTTAATGGTACATGTCCAACAAAGTAGAAAAATAAAAGGCAATGTATGTGTCAGTTGTTGTTTATAAATAAGTATACATAAGACTCAGTGATTGTATGTTTGACTGTATGGATAACTGTATACTTGTAACAGTGATTTTATAACACACTAAGTATAATTTACTATCTATATGAATAGATAAAGTGGTGTTTGTATAAGTGTATAGCTAAGTAAATGTAAAGATGATCCATTGTTTGCCTAAGTGAATAGGATGACTCTATAAGTGAATAGGATGTGTGCTGGTGTGTAATGTCCATATAGGTGTATAAGTATATTTGATAGTGTTCTATTGATCATTGACTGCATGTACGAGTGAATCTGTAGGTAAGTGATTAGATGTGTGTATAGATTTAGGAATCACTGTGTGACTGTATGGATAACTGTATACTTGTAATAGTGATTTTATAACACACTAAGTATAATTTACTATCTATATGAATAGATAAAGTGGTGTTTGTATAAGTGTATAGCTAAGTAAATGTAAGTATGATCCATTGTTTGCATAACAGAATAGGATGACTTTATAAGTGAATAGGATGTGTGCTGGTGTGTAATGTCGATATAGGTGTATAAGTATATTTGATAGTGTTCTATTGATCATTGACTGCATGTATGAGTGAATCTGTAGGTAAGTGATTAGATGTGTGTATAGATCTAGAAATCACTGAGTGGGGTTTTAGAAATTTGTATTGGTGTGTCAATGGATTCAAATATGGTACTCTGTATTTTACTGTGAGTGATGAAAGGTTATACTAGTGTATGATGAGGTGTATCGTCACGTGGATGATGTCACCAGTGATGTCATTTGAGATGTCATCAGTGATGTCACTGACCATGTCATGAATGATGTAATATGTGACATCATCAGCAGTGGATTGCGGGTGCGCAAAATATAGTCAGTACAACTAACTATATCGGAGGAATTTCAGATACCTGAAATGGCAGCCGCACATTGAGAAAATGGCCTTAAGCCATAAGAGGGTTTTGGGCATGATAGGGAGGGACCATCGCGCCTCTACTTCTAGGCCGATTGCCCCAGCCCTGGAGATTTAAGCTGCAAAGGCTCTGGGTTGTGCACTATATGGAGCCGAGCTCTGGGGCTTTGGCAACATAAATGGGCTTGTCACGCCGGAAAACAAGTTCTTTAGAGAACTTGTTTCGTTACCTAGGGGGACCCCCACTCTGCCGCTTTTGAGTGACCTGGGTCGTCGCTCAATCAGGGACTTGATTATCTTGCATCCTCTCCTTTATTGGGATCGATAATGGCGCACCCCTGAGTTATCTAGATATGTGGATGACCTTAGAGAAGTCATGAACTTACAAGGATCTCATAAGATTGGTTGGCTGGTAAACGTAAGAAAGCTCCTCACGGCCACTGGCCTTAAAACTGTATTGGAGTCAGGGATCCCGCTGTCCAAAAGAGAAACTAAGAGAGTATTTTGGGCATGGATTGACGACCAGGAACATAGAGATCCTAATTTAGGTAGACTGACTGACGAGTTTCGCCAACACAAGTTGGTGCCTCGCCTTGAGCTCTACCTCGACTTCATTCAGAAACAGAGAGATAGGGCCCTCTTTATCCAATTCAGATTTGGTACCCTTCCTGTCCGTGAACGCACGAGTAAATGGAGCCCTCCTCACCAAACTCCTGTTGATTGCCCTCACTGTGTAGGTGTAGCTGAAAATATCCCACATCTCTTTTTTGCATGTCCAGCCTATACTAAACCTAGAATGAAATGGTTAAAACCTGTGTGTCGACAGCTTCAAATCAGGAACCACTCTATTGCCCTCAGAATCCTCCAAACGGATGTCAATACAACTCTAGTCTGTGGGGTGGCAAAATTCTTAAGTTGGGCCTGGCTCATAAGATCAAAAGCCCTACAGTGAATATGCACGATTATTAATTTTCTAGTCTTTAACAAAGCTGATACAGTTTAATACACTTTTATTCTTTTATCGTAACAATGATTACTGATGTTCATTTTAATTGTATTTATTATGAAATTTGTATTTTAATTGTATAATTGCTTTTAAGATATTTAATATCGAAATAATGCTTTGTTAAATTGAATTGGAATTTCAATGGGTTTGTACGAGTGAAATGTCCAGCTAACTATAACACCCCTGAAACCTACAGTTTTTTCAGTGAATTTCTAAGGTTTTTTAAAAGCTAATTCCTAACTATATCAGGCCTGAAACCTATGTTTTTTTCAGTGAATTTCCAAGGTGTTTTAAATGCTAATTCCTAACTATATCAGGCCTGAAACCTATGTTTTTTTTCAGTGAATTTCAAAGGTTTTTTAAATGCGAATTCCTAACTATATCAGGCCTGAAACCTTTGGTTTTTTCAGTGAATTTCGAAGTTTTTTAAATGACAATTTTTAAATGTATCAATTGTTATTTTTTATACTGATTTACTACATTTTTTAAACTATTTATTTTTAGATATTTTATTTTTTAAATACATTGTAATTACATTACACATTACATTACAAAATATACTTTCTCAGAATGAATTACTTTAGTTTAAATACTTTGCAAATAGGCAATAGACTTTTAAGTACAGTGGTTACAGTTGTTGCAATAGGCAAAACACTATTTCAAACACAATGCAACATTGACCTCAATGTGTTTTTCTAGCTAAATGCAATTAGTTACTTTATGGATTACTTTTCTAACCACAGGATTGGATCCTAGATTCAGTCCTTGGACATCTCCTGTAAACGGTTGAGTAAAAGTGTTTTAGTTACAGTAGTGATTTTTAAGGAATATTATTGTATTTTAAAAGTTGACACTTAGAAATGTTTTCACACAGAATCACCAATGTTATCCTATGGAAGGAAATTCACTTAGCAGGTAAGTAGTGTTATCATTACGTTTTCTTACTCAGTGGTGAATCCTGGTTCCAGCACTGGTGCATCTCCTGTAAACAGTTGAAAGAATGTGTTTAAGTCATACAGGCGATTTCTTAGGAATATTTTTAGTTTGTGAAAATAGACACAGAAACTTTTATGGTGAAAACCAGACAATGGATTCCTATGGAAGGAAATTCAAGTTACTGGTAAGTGTGGTTAGAATTACTTTTCATGATCCGTACTGGGCTAAAAGATGCAGCACTGAGGTCTCTCCTGATAACAGGTGAGTAAATCGGAATTCGTAGTTCGGCTGCTTTTAGAGGAATATTTTAAAGTTCCAAAACTCCACACTTCGAAGAATTTCCAAATGAAACCAGTCAATGTTAGCCTATGGAAAGAAATTCAAGTTACTGTAAGTATGGTTAGAATTACTTTTCATGATCAGTAGTGGGCTGAAAGATGCAGCACTAAGGTCTCTCCTGATAACAGGTGAGTAAATCGGAATTCGTAGTTCGGCTGATTTTAGAAGAATTTTTTAAAGTTCCAAAACTCCACACTTAAAAGAATTTTCAAGTGAAACCAGCCAATGTTAGCCTATGGAAGGAAATTCAAGTTACTGTAACTACGAATAGAATTACTTTTCAGGATCAGTAGTGGGCTGAAAGATGCAGCAATGAGGTCTCTCCTGATAACAGGTGAGTAAACGGAATTCGTAGTTCGGCTGATTTTTGAGGAATTTATTAAAGTTCCAAAACTCCACACTTCAAAGAATTTCCAAATGTAACCAGTCAATGTTAGCCTATGGAAGGAAATTCGAGTTACTGTAAGTATGGTTAGACTTACTTTTCAGGATCAGTAGTTGGCTGAAAGATGCAGCACTGAGGTCTCTCCTGATAACAGGTGAGTAAATCGGAATTCCTAGTTCGGCTGATTTTAGAGGAATATTTGTACGTTTCAAAAATAGACACTTCAAAACTTTTCTGGTGAAAACCACACAGTAGATCCCAATGGAAGGAAATACAAGTTACTGGTAAGTACGCTTAGATTTACTTTTCAGGGTCCGTACTGGTCTCAAAGATGCAGCACCGACGTCTCTCGTGATAACAGGAATTCGTAGTTCCGCCGATTTTAGAGGAATATTGTGCTCAATAGTGAAGAAAGGAGGTGGGGCCTGAGGTGACATGTGTGCAAACATGCCCTGTGGCGCGTTTTAGATTGGGGAATTAATTCCTCTTGAATCCTGAGTTCCCCTGTGAGTGTTGGTCACATCCTAATTCCAATGGAGGAACCGCTGCTGCCCCTGCGAATGGTCCCTCCACCTCAGGGGTGGCGGACGGACGGACTTTGTCCGTCCGCCATCCACACCGACCCCTAAGTTGGGGGATTAAGTCCCCTTGCATACTGGGGGCCCCTGGAGGCCAACTAGCCCACCAGGAACCTCCAGTATGTGCCAGGGGGCAGCGTTGCAGAGAGGTGTAAAAAGGGGCGTGGCCTCATTAGACCACTCTGCAACGCAGCCCCCCGGTGCGTTTGCAGAGGGGGAACTAATTCCACTTGTATACTGGGGGTCCCTGGGGGCCTACTAGCTCACCAGGAACCTCCAGTATGCGCCAAGGGACTGCATTGTACAGAGGTGTAATCAGGCCCGCCCCTTTTTTCACCTCTCTGCAAGGCAGCCCCCTGGCGCGTTTGCAGAGGGGGAACTAACTCCCCTTGCATATTGGTGGACCCTGGGGGCCAACTAGCCCACCAGGAACCTCCAGTATGCGCCAGGGGGCTGTGTTGCAGTGAGGTGTAATGAGGCCCGCCCCTTTTTACACCTCTCTGCAAGGCAGCCCCCTGGCGCGTTTGCAGAGGGGGAACTAATTCCCCTTGCATACTGGTGGACCCTTGGGGTCAACTAGCCCAGCAGGACCCTCCAGTATGCGCCAGGGGGCTGCGTTGCAGAGAGGTGTTCTGAGGCCACGCCCCTTTTTACACCTCTCTGCAATGCAGCCCCCTGGCGAATTTACAGAGGGGGAACTAATTCCCCTTGCATATTGGGGGTCCCTGGGGGCCAACTAGCCCACCAGGAACCTCCAGTATGTGCCAGGGAGCTGAATTGCAGAGAGGTGTAATGAGGCCATGCCCCTTTTTACAACACTCTGCAAAGCAGCTCTGTGGCACTTACTGGAGGTACCTGGTGAGCTAGTTGGCCCCCAGGGACCCCCAGTATTCAAGGAAAATTCCTTCCCCCTCTGCAAATGCGCCAGAAGGAGCGTCCTCTGCAAACGCTCCCCCTGGCGCGTTTGCAGAGGAGGGGGCAGGGCTTGAGGTGACGGATTGCACCACTCTGCAAATGCACCCCCTGGCACGTTTGCAGAGGGGGAACTAATTCCCCTTGAATACTGGGGGTCCCTGGAGGCCAACTAGCCCACAAGGAACCTCCAGTATGCACCAGGGGCATACTGGAGGTTGTTGGTGGGCTACTTGGCCCCCAGGGACCCCCAGTATTCAAGGGGAATTAGTTCCCCCTCTGCAAACGCGCCAGGGGTCACGTTTGCAGAGTGGTGCCTTAATTTTTTGGGGGGATCAGCAGTGTACCAGTACCATACGTGTATCCCACGATTTTAAAAAAAATTCAAATTGGGGTCCTTGGGGGTACTTGTGGGAACCCCTTAGAAGGCCTAGGGGGTCAGGTCGTTTGTACCCTGCCCACTTTTCTTCATTTTCACCTATGTTTCCCTGTTTTCTTGTGACTCTACCGAGGCACAAGATGGCTGCCAAAACTTCCTGTTTCAGAGTGTTGACAGACAGTTGACAGCCAATCAGCATGCTGCTCGTGCTCGTAATTCAACGTGTACGGTACTTCGTCTCTAGATATCACTATGATTTTGCTTTTGATTTTCTCAGGAACTACTGAACGGATTTACACCATTTAACAAAAAGCACAATCTGCGAACTGAACTCTACCTTTTTGCCAAATTTGGTGTAATTCCGTTTAGCCGTTCGGGCTGTAGCCCTGGCTAAAGGTCCCTATGGAAAATTGCATGGGGAAAACACGTTTTGGGACCCCCCTTTTTTTCTCGGCCCCCACTTGACGAATCACCCCCAAACTTTCAGGGAAGGAGCGGAGCAGAGCAGACAATTTTCCTGGAGAATTTCGCTATGATTCGTCCACGGGCGCCAACGTTATTCCAAATAGAATGTTATGGATCTCCTAAAGAATATATATATATATATGGCATAGTGGTGTTGGGTTGAAAAATAAATAACACGCACCAGATACTGGGTTTGCCTCGTCTTTTTACCGTGTTACTGGTTGTTGAAGACGACAACGTACCAAATATATATATATATATACATTCACTGAAAAAACCATGGGCTATAGACCATATATAGTTAGGAATTAGCATTTACAAAACCTTATTTTACTCACACAAAACCATGGAAATTTCATATATAGTTAGTTGCACTAACTATATATCGCGCACCCGCAATCCACTGCTGATCATGTCACATATTACATCATTCATGACATGATCAGTGACATCACTGATGACATCACTGATGACATCACTGATGACATCTCAAATGACATCACTGATGACATCACTGATGACATCTCAAATGACGTAGCCACGGGGTGCTCTCATGCTGACGCCAGCTTCAGTCTGAAACATCCAGAAACACTGTAGACTACCAATTCGATCAGTTCCGGTGGAGCCCCAACGTGACCCGGTAGAGAAGAACTTGCCCTCCCCTCTTTGACTGATGGTTCTTGTTGCCTGTCTCTTCTGTTGTCCTTTAACAGAACTTTTTGGACTGCTGAAAGGGGTTGTGTTCCGACCGCTGGTTGGTAGAGACATTTTGACTATATTCTGGACCTACGTTGTCGCGTAATGCGTCATATGACGCGCCGCGTTAGCGAACCCGGAAGTGCTCCGGTGCGCGAGGTGCGAAGCGCAGCTTCCCGGAAGCGATCCGGGGCGCGGCGCGGAGCGCGCAACGTAAGCATAACAGGTCATGTGACTAGTTTATAAAACTTTTCATTGGTTCATTTCACTTTTGGGTTCCTAATTATGTAAGGCTAGGTCATGTGACCTAAAAATAACACTTTTCATTGGTTTAGAACTATTTTTTGTCCCAAATGATGAAAACCCCTCCTTGTTTCCTCACTCTGACTTTCATCTTTGTGAGAGGAAGACCTTTTTTCATCACTTAGCAATAGCAAGTGTTGTAGCTTCAACTGGAGCATCCCCACCACCACCACCTCCTCCTAGGAAGAGAGGACCACCTCCTCAGATCATCCTACAACAAGAGGAGGAAGAAGAGGAAGAGGAGCAAGGGACAGGGAGGTTTTTACCTGAACAGCCAAGGAGGTCCCATGGCAAAGAAAGTGACTGGGAGGGGGCGCTTGGCTCCTGCCCCCTCCCCAAGTCTCGCTCGGCCAGCTGAGTTGCGCCCACTCTTGCGGCCTACAACATGGAGAGGCCGGGGCGTTGACTAGGCGGAGCCTCCAGCTGCAACCACAGCGCCAACGATTGCTGCTGATGGAGGGGAGCCTTGCCGGTGAGAGCCACTGATCTGAAGAACCGCTGCCTGCGGTGCCTCCCTGAAGAGCTTGACGGAGGCCCCCGAGAGGCAGTGTGGTGGCGCGGACTGGAAGGGGGCGCTTGGCTCCTGCCCCCTCCCCAAGTCTTGTTGCCCTAGTGTGGCCTGAGATCGCCCCCGACATAGGCGGCCGGCTCCCGGGGTCCGGCGGAACTTTTTGCCTTTTGGTGACTCTTCCATTCTGGACCTTGTCCCACAATCCGTTTGACCTGAAGACACGTTCTGCGGCCTGGTCCCTGAATGTGTGCAAGGGGACGGTATTGATTGAATCAAGATGGCGGCTTCACACAAAGCTGACTCAAGTGTTGCTGCTGATGCTATGCAGACAAAAACTGGTTTTCAGTTTGTACATTCTTCAGAATTTTTCCATCCAAGGCTGGTTGAGAGTTTGTAGAACGATGGCTTCAGATTTTCAACATACGGTGTGGTGACGCGGACTGGGAGGGGGCGCTTGGCTCCTGCCCCCTCCCCAAGTCTTGTTGCCCTAGTGTGGCCTAAGATCGCCCCCGACATAGGCGGCCGGCTCCCGGGGTCCGGCGGAACTTTTTTCCTCTTCCTTTCTGCATCTTGTCCCACAATCCGTTTGACCTGAAGACACAACCAGGTCCCTGAATGTGTGCAGGGGGACGCTAATGATTGAATCAAGATGGCGGCTTCACACAAAGCTGACTCAAGTGTTGCTGCTGATGCTATGCAGACAAAAACTGGTTTTCAGTTTGTACATTCTTCAGAATTTTTCCATCCAAGGCTGGTTGAGAGTTTGTAGAACGATGGCTTCAGATTTTCAACATACGGTGTGGTGACGCGGACTGGGAGGGGGCGCTTGGCTCCTGCCCTCTCCCCAAGTCTTGTTGCCCTGGTGTGGCCTAAGATCGCCCCCGACATAGGCGGCCGGCTCCCGGGGTCCGGCGGAACTTTTTTCCTCTTCCTTTCTGCATCTTGTCCCACAATCCGTTTGACCTGAAGACACGACCAGGTCCCTGAATGTTTGCAGGGGGACGCTAATGATTGAATGAAGATGGCGGCTTCACACAAAGCTGACTCAAGTGTTGCTGCTGATACTATGCAGACAAAAACTGGTTTTCAGTTTGTACATTCTTCAGGATTTTTCCATCCAAGGCTGGTTGAGAGTTTGTAGCACGATGGCTTCAGATTTTCCACATACGGTGTGGTGATGCGGACTGAGAGGGGGCACTTGGCTCCTGCCCCCTCCCCAAGTCTTGTTGCCCTGGTGTGGCCTAAGATCGCCCCCGACATAGGCGGCCGGCTCCCGGGGTCCGGCGGAACTTTTTTCCTCTTCCTTTCTGCATCTTGTCCCACAATCCGTTTGACCTGAAGACACGACCAGGTCCCTGAATGTGTGCAGGGGGACGCCTATTGATTGAATCAAGATGGCGGCTTCACACAAAGCTGACTCAAGTGTTGCTGCTGATGCTATGCAGACAAAAACTGGTTTTCAGTTTGTACATTCTTCAGGATTTTTCCATCCAAGGCTGGTTGAGAGTTTGTAGAACAATGGCTTCAGATTTTCAACATACTACTCTTCAACATTCTTAATGTAACAATGTGAGACTCACTAGGAGAACGTCCGTTATCTTTCCTTTCAAAATGCTACCAACAATATTTTCTGAATGGAAGACACCATCTTGTAGCATAAAGAGCTGCGTCAAGGGTGGTATTGCCCAGAATGTCTTGTTTTCTAGTGCTCGTAATAACGAAGCCAGAACTGCCGAAAGGGATTCTGGTCCTGCCGCTACTTATTTGAGACATTGAACTATACTCTGGACCTGCCTGGCCTCGACCAAAATGGGAGCTACTTGCAACTCCTTATGACGTTCTAGTTACTTAGCCTTTACGTTATGGGGGATGTATGCGGTCTTTGTGCACATGGCGGGCGGGGAAGGGTACTGACTGGGAATACGGACAACCCTATTGATGTCGATTTTTCATTATTGGTTATTGTATTAATAAAGCTTCGAAATAATGTTACCCATGATACTCGCCCATGGTGTGCGTATGGACGATTTTATTGTAACTGATCCTGTTATACTTTCAATTAAAAAATCAACCTTCACTGATCCTGCAAACGTTTGTCACGTTTAGTTTTTTCAATTAAATGGCTCGCTTGTTACATACTCCTATACCCCTGGCTTTTGAAAGACACTATCTTGTAGAATAAAGGGCTGCGTCAAGGGTGGTATTGCCCAGAATGTCTTGTTTTCTAGTGCTCGTAATGACAAAACCAGAACTGCCGAAAGGGATTCTGGTCCTGCCGCTACTTATTGGAGACATTGAACTATACTCTGGACCTGCCTGGCCTCGACCAAAATGGCGGCAGTATAGGAGCGACTTGCAACTCCTTATGACGTTCTATTTACTTAGCCTTGACGTTATGGTTATGGGGGATGTATGCGGTCTTTGTGCACATGGCGGGCGGGGAAGGGTACTGACTGGGAATACGGACAATCCTATTGATGTCGATTTTTCATTATTGTTTATTGTATGAATAAAGCTTCGAAGTAATGTTACCCATGATACTCGCCCATGGTGTGCATATGGACGATTTTATTGTACCTGATCCTGTTATACTTTCAATTAAAAAATCAACCTTCACTGATCCTGCAACCGTTTGTCACGTTTCTTTTTTTCAAATAAATGGCTCGCTTGTTACATACTCCTATACCCCTGGCTTTTGACCCTTTCCTATGCGCGGTCTATACTAACGCCCTCGGGCGATGTATGTAATGAACAAACTACCATTGCCGAAACACAAGGGAATGCATCTCAGATGTACAGAAAGGCATCCCTTCAGGCTCGGTCCCACACACCCTTACAGTGAGAATCCCCTCCCCAATCACAATACAGGATCGTTATCAGATAGTAGGAACGCGTGTGGTGTGACGGATCTCATGGAGTGGGGGCCTTGATCTACTGTAACTCCTTTGAAGAGGGGTGATTCTTTACAGTTGGGACCATAAACTACATCTGCAGGGCTAGGTGATAGCCTGGGACCGGCCTGGACAATCGGACACAGAGGAAGAGGAGTGTCAGAGGGTGCGGTAGTGAATAGGGTGAAAGGGTGGGCACGGGGTGTGATTCTCAGGGAAGAGCAGCGCAGATGGGGGAGGTTTATGGCCCATGCATGAGAGAGAGAGCGTGGGTGACCAGTGCGTGGGGGAGATGCTTGCGAGGGTGGGGAGCCGTGCTGAGGATCGGCGGCGTGCAGAGAGTGGGTCTGGTCAAGGCATCTAAAATGGCTGCCGTGCACGACAAAAGTGTGGCATTGGAAAAAAGGCAAGATGGCGCAGACAATGTTTATCAATACGGATTAATTTATAACAATTATTTTTAACAATATATTTACTCGCAGTGACAAAATGGCGGTCAACTGATTTCCTTCGAATCGAACGTTAACAGACGTCACGCAGCAAAAAAAAAAATCAGCTAACGCGCAGCCGCTGGAAGACATGTATCAACATATATGAGCATCCTCAGCCACCCTCAGAAAACATAGGGGGTCAGGATACGTCTCCCGTACCCCCTTATACCCATTTCCCACATTGTTTTTCCTCCATCTTGTAATTTAATTAAAACGAAACACAAAATGGCGAATTCCCGTTTCGCTACCGGTTCGCGACCCGGTTCGCGAACCGGGAAGCGCTTCCACGAAGAAAAATCTAATTTTTTTAATTTGCCCCACGGGACCCTTTAATAACCCCAACATCATTCCTAGGGGGTCAAGAGGGGTCTACCTTGCCCCCTTTCATTAAATTCCCCCTTCGTTTTTCTCCTCCTCTTGTCTCTCGATCCTACCGAGAGACAAGATGGCGGCCGTTCCGGACTGTTTAGAATGTTGACAGACACCGGAGAGCCAATCAGCTCCACTTCGCGAAGTTCCGTTACGCGAAAAGTACGCGAACCGGAGCGCTACCCGGGACGCTGTCACAGATATATCTGTTTTTTAAAACGTTAATTTCTCAAAATCCACTGGAGCATATATATTGAGACCTAGCAAAGGCACATCGGGCTAACAGTCCCTACAATTTTGCCAAGTTTCGTTCAAATCCATTCAGCCGTTCGAGCTAAAAGTGAGGCCAACCGCCCTATGGAAAAATGAATGGGAAAAATGCGTTTTGGGACCCCCCTTTTTTCTCGGCCCCCCCTTGACAACCCCCCCCCAAATTATCAGGGGCTGCTCAGAAACAAAATGTGCCATTTTCCTGAAAATTTCAGCCGATGCCGTCCACAAACGCCAAAGTTATTAGACATAGAATTTTCAAAAGTCCCATAGAGAAAAATTCCTAACTATATATACCTACTGGCGACCCCCAGTAGGTAATATCTACATATATATAGTTATATATATATATATATAGTTATATATATATATATATATATGGGACGACCCTGCCAACTACCGACCCATAAGTCTGCTTGATTCCACCCAGAAGGCAGCAGGGAAGGTAGTTTTGGGTAGGATCTTGCAGTGGGCCGAGGAAATGCAGGTTTTGTCTGACTTTCAGGCCGGTTTCAGATCCGGAACCGGTACGATTGAGCAGACATTCTGTTTCCTAATGCTTTATTGGAAAGTGGTCAAACTGGGCAAGGGCAGTCTGTATCTCGCCTTCATCGATTTACGGACTGCCTTTGATCTTGTTCCACGTAACCAACTGTGGGCTGTACTTGAGGGTATGGGTATGCCCGCGTACTTGTTGGCCTTAACTATCAAATTCCATGAAAGCAACTTTGCCCAAATTAGATGGGGTCAGCAGGGCCAAAAAACATCTCGGATTCCTGTTGACAGGGGCGTCCGCCAGGGGTGTGTGCTAGCTCCCACCCTGTTTTCTCTATATCTAAACGGAGTGGTAGAGCACCTTCTCCAACTACCAGCAGATGCTCCCTCCCTGGCGGGCAGAAAGATACCTACGCTCCTGTTCGCAGACGATACCCTGTTGATTTCGAAATCCCCGAAGGGCCTCCAAACCCTGTTAACGAGGTTCCAGGGCTTTTGCGACGCAAGGGGCTTGGCTATTAACATCAGTAAAACCAAGTTCCTTGTGCTGAATCCCCCCAGGAAGGCAGTCTACCCGCCATCTATAGACGCAGTACCTTTAGAAAGGGTCAGGGAATTCGATTACTTAGGAATCAGACTTTGCGATTCCATGTGTTGGAAGGCGCACCACCAAAAAACCACTTTGACATACAGGAGGGTTACGGGCACCCTCCTAAAAGAACATCGCGCCTCACCCCTTAAACCCATTGGGGTGATACTCGACATCTACAAGGCAAAAGCTGTGAGTGCGGCATTGTACGGGGCTGAGTTGTGGGGTACCCAGAAATTTGATACCCTATCCCATCTGGAGAATAAGTTCCACAAAGACCTAATGCGGCTCCCCCACAGCTCTCCCACTCTACCCCTTCTACTTGATACAGGAACACGATCCATAGCCGATCAGGCCAAGTTACGTCCCCTGCTTTTGTGGGCCCGTATATGGAATGTCCCCGAACTTTCAAGCTATGCGGATGCACTAAGCGAACTTCTTTCAACCCCGGGTTGGTGCAAGATCGGTTGGCTCCTTGGAGTAAAGCGCCTCCTTTGTGACTTAGGCCTGGATGACGCTTGGGCCAATAGATCCTCACCACCTAAACAGCTGTTAAAGAAAATATTCTGGTCGTGGGTGGATAATGAGAGAGTGTCCCATCTGAATCTGTGCAGATCAGCTGAGGAGTTTTTGGCTATCAAATGCCGTCCCTTCAGAGAACCCTACCTTGATGTGATTTTAAATCCAGCAGATAGGGCGTTGTATTTTAAATTTAGGGCTGGGGTTTTGCCCTTAGGCACAAGGACAGCTAAATGGAAACCACCATGGCAAACCATAGAAACTTGCCCTTTCTGTACGACCAGGGATGAATCCATCCCCCATTTGTTGTTCGAATGCCCAGCCTACGCTGCTCCCCGTCGCAGATGGTTGAAACCGCTCTGCGCGAGGCTGGGTACTCGGTCACACTTGGAGGCCCTACAGCTGTTAAGATCAGACCCTCACCCACTGTTTGCTTGTGGCCTGGCAAAATTCTTGGGGTGGGCTTGGAGGATAAGGACCGCGAGGAGAATGATCCTCCAGTAAGGATGCCAACCTACATTTCAGTGGCCCGGTTGTCTTTTGTATGTGTCCCTTCCCCATTATTCCTTTTCGAAGTTGATGATTATGTACTTGCACAAATGCTTTTAGAATGGATGTTATCTACTATGTTGTATATTTGTAGCGTCCTTTTTGAGATTTTGTCAGTTTTGATGTACAACTGTTTTTATGCTTACATTGATTTTTATTGTAATGCTTTTATGAAATGAAACATTTCGAAATAAAGCTATACATACATATATATATATATATATATATATATATATATATATATATATATATATATATATATATATATATATATATATATATATACATATACATATATATTACCTACTTGCGGTTGCCAGTAGGTAGTTATAGTTAGGATCTACTTTCCATAGGAAATCCGCAACATTCTATTGGGAATAACTTTGGCGCAGGTGGACGAATCTTCACGAATTTCTCCAAGAAAATGGCCTGCTCCGCTCCGCTCCTTCCCTGAAAGTTTGGGGGGGATTCGTCAAGCGGGGGCCGAGATAAAAGGGGGGTCCCAAAACGTGTTTTCCCCATGTTAATTTCCATAGGGCGGTCGGTTTCACTTTTAGCCCGAACGGCTGAATGGATTTCCACCAAACTTGGCAAAATTGTAGGGACTGGTAGCCCGATGTGCCTTTGCTATGTCTCAAGATATGTGCTCCAGTGGATTTGGAGTAATTTAGGTTAAAAACAATATATATATCTATGGCAGCGCCCCGGTACGCGTACCGGGGAGCGCCCCGGGCGCGACCCGCGACTTGCGCACGGAAAGGTGATTGGCTCTTGGGTGTCTGTAAACATTCGAAACAGTCCGGAGCGGCCGCCATCTTGTGTCTCGGTAGGATCGAGACACAAGAGGTGGCCAAAACAAAGGGGGAAATGACCATAAGGGGGCAGGGTAGACCCCCCCTGACCCCCTAGGTTTGATGAGGGGGCTATAAAAGGGCCCCGCTGGGCAAAAAAAATATTTTTTTTTCATTTTGCGCGGGGGGAGCGCCCGGTACGCGCACCGGGGAGCGGACCGGGGAGCGTACCATGAGGAAAAAAGAATGACAGAGTTTTTTTTTAAATTAAGCCTTTTTTTTAGAAATTGGAGGTAGGTCTAAAAATAACTTTTTTTTCTTCTGTTTGTTGTTTTATATTTTTTTTAATGTTTTTCTGAACATTTTGTACTTTCTTTGGCTTTTCAAAACAATTTTATATTTTTTTGTATTTTTTAGGGGGAGAAACAAAAAAAAGTGAATTGAAACTGGCTCAACTGGAGCAAAAAACAAAAAACTGAAAAAATGACTTCTTTTTGGGGCACTTGTGATTGTCACCTGCAAGGACGATGAGCTTTACGCTCTTTTCACCATAGGCGATAAGCTTGCCACATTCTGTACAAGTGATTTTAAAATCAGCAAATCGTGGCTGAATACAAGGCATCATCTCTGATGTTTCTGGTCCCGATGAAGTGGGTTCGTTTCTTTGGGAGGTGGTCATTGAAGACTGGGGGAGGTTACTGGCCAGTTCCCTGAGCTCTGCACGAGAATAGTTGTTAGGGTGCTTACGGATCATATGTCGAATCATGTTATTGTTACCAAAGGAATACTTTTTGTTTGGGTTGCCCCTTGAGAGTTGTTCCTTACAGATTAGGCAAGTTACCTTGGCCGCATTCACTTTTTTCTTGCCCTCTGGGATTGAAAAAAACTCCCATACAATGTGTGACTTGGGCTTGTATGGGGTATTTTGTTCAGGCAGCCATCTTCCCCCATCCTCCTCTTCCTCTTCCTCCTCCTCCTCTTGTTGACCACCAATGTAATCTTGAGGTGGTCCTCTTGGTGGTTGTGGTGGTGGTGGTGGTGCAGATGCACCAGCTGCTGCTGCTACTGAATCCATTATATAGATCACAAAGGTACAAAGAGGTACAAACAGGTCTTCCTAAGTCAAAGGACAAAGTCAGAATAAGGAAAAAAGGTGGGGTCTTTCATCATTTGAAAAAAAAAACTGTTCTGAACCAATGAGAAGTGTTATTTTCAGGTCACAAGACCAGGGGCTTCATCATTATGAAACCAAAACTGTTATGAACCAATGAAAAGTGTTATTTTCAGGTCACATGACCCAACGCACTTACGCTGTCGCGTCACGTAAGCGCGTCGGATGTTTACGTTGCGCGATCGTATTCGCTCGAGTGCTTCCGGGTGCGCTTACGCCGTGCGTATCACGCGGCTACGCGATACGTCACGATCACGTTTTCGTTCGCAATATGGGCGCTAACGGGACGCTCCCCGGTACGCGCCCTGGGGCGCTTCATAATACTACGCTTTCCGGGGCGCTCACCGGGGTGCGCACCGGGAGCGCTCCAAGAAGAAAATATATATAAATAAAAAAATGGGTAATATTGGGCTACATTGGGCTATATATATGTTAGAGCCCAAATTTAGCCCAATGTAGCCCAATGTAGCCCAATGTAGCCCAAAGATGGCCACCAGAGACAAAAAAAACAAATGTAGCCCAAATATCAGCCAGATGTAGCCCAACTATAGCCCAATAACAGAATGTCCCAGAGTGTTCTAAAGAACAACTAGAGCACTAACAGTCTTACTTATAAACAGAGACTTATAGTTAGGAATTAGCATTTAAAAAACCTATGAAATTCACTGAAAAAACCATAGGTTTCACACCAGTTATAGTTAGGAATTAGCATTTAAAAAACCTATTAAATTCACTGAAAAAACCATAGGTTTCACACCAGTAATAGTTAGGAATTAGCACTTAAAAAACCTATTAAATTCACTGAAAAAAAATAGGTTTCACACCAGTTATAGTTAGATGCAAATTTTACTGACATAAAACCATTGAAATTCCACGTTATAGTTAGTTGGACTCACTATAACTTGCGCGTGTAATGCACTGCTGATGACGTTACATATTGCATCACTCATGACATGGTCAGTGACATCACTCATGACATCACTGATGACACCATCCTTGTGACAGAGTGACAGACCTCCTTTCAGTGTAATTTAACCCTTGAAACACATGTTTAAAAATCGCAACTAACATTTTCAAAAAAGTGGATATACCCATACCAGTAACAACTACCAATTCAGTAATTCCACCATCTATATACACATCCACTCATTCACCAACTGTCGTGTTCTAATCTACGGCCCCGATCAATATGTGACCTTATGCCCCTATTCGGTTATAATCAAGTCAAACCCCTATAATGGCATAAACGATCAGAGCCATATTTCAGCCATATTTCAGAAACTCGCCTCTGCAGCTCATTAAAGTACATGACACAGCAGAAGCCACTATCTAAGATTCCTAGATTACACACTGAGTTCTTTCACCAGATAAAACCCCCAGCAACCTGGGAAAGCCCCGCTTGCAATGTTTTGATTAGTAATAGAACTCTAATGAGCACTGTAAGAACAACCGGTTCTTAGTGACATCTTTATTGACGTCTTATGTCCAAAAACTTATGTCAAACAAGGCACCTTTCAGGTATAAATAATACCAGCATTGCCTTAAGCAAGAGCGACAGCGGTGGTGGTAGAGAATACAGGAGCAGAAAAGCGGTCCCTTGCAGAGCCCAGCAGATGCGAGAAGCCCACGGACGCTGCCCCTCGTCCTCCTTGACGCGCTGAGAAAGACGCTGTCTTTTCTCCTGGCGAGAAAATCCAGCTCCGGCGTTTCCAGCCTACCCTTGCGGGTGACTGGGATATCGAGTCCTGAGAGGAGATACAAGACCTCCAACATTCTATTCCAGAGGTACGGTGTTGACTAAACCTTTTGAGAGAATTCTTGAAGAAAACTCTTGGCAAAACCAACTTAACTTAAACTGCTACTTACTTACTCCCTTCCACGTATTAGGCTTAGGTCAGGTACACTGGGGTAGGCGTAGTTAGAAGCACCAGTTGAGTACGTTAGCTAAATGTATATATGAATGTATATATTTTACTCATTTTAAACTATTGTATGGCTAAGAAACCATATCGATGCTTTTACAGAATTATTTCGCAATACTCTTTTTACTGTACGCACTTTATATAATAATAAGTCTTGCAATTGTGGCAATTCATTTCTCTTGCATGAGAAGAAAGACTGTTCAATAAATAATACCTTTTTATTAAAAACGCCCTTCTCTCTATTCTCTGCATCTTGGTGAAAGTAATCTGCACAACTGACTGAGTGAAATAGCTGTTTATTGTTTCACACGACTCTAGAGATTGACTCTTATTCTAAGGAGCAAAGTTGTCATGTTTATGCGGTTGTTGGAAAACTGAATCTCTTCTTGTCTGAGCCAGGGGACCCTATTCAGTCAAGAAAGTTTCCAGTGACCTCTGAGCTAGTTGGTAACAAACCCAATTATTCCAATGCGCAGGGCCTATAGGGAAAATAGGAACTACACTACATGGCGCCCAACGTTTGGTAAGGCGATAAAACTAACGCAAGACATTAGAGTAACTCAGTCGTGCTTTTTCACACAGACCCTTTCTCCCGTAAATACTCCAATAGACGTCTGGAGTGGGTGAAAGGTTAAAATCCGCCCGAACTTAGTAGGAAGAGATTCCTATGTAAAGCTCTGGTTTATTCAACGTTGAAGGATACAGTGTTCCAAAATATTGTGTACCTAATCTTTGTTTCCTTGAAACCTGATCTGCAACAAGAAAACTTTTCTGGCAGTAAATGCTAGAAAGTGATGAGGAATGGGATGCTACCATATTAGCAATACTACTAATGATGGACGACACTAGTATCCTACACAGTGAACCGAATGCAATAATCATTCCGGTACATTTAAGAAGATCTATAACGTTAAAACTTAAAGACAATGGACTGACCACACAAGGTGGCACAGTCGTCTTCGTGATAGAGGCACACGAATATCGGCAGACAGAGGTATTCTATTCTTGGATAAAATTTCCAGCGGCAAATGCTGCAACACACGAGTTCCACTATTACAAAATAGAGGAACCTCCGGAAGAGTACGCTCCTTTCGAGGAGTTTGAAATTCCAATAAAATACCAAGAGCATCTGCTCTGGTTTAAAGGCGCCCTAAAACACAATGATCACTTTACCAGGCTCGGTCCACTAGGTAGACCAGGAGCAACGTGGCCGGTTCTAGCCAGCTACACACCACATCCGGACATTGCAAAAATGTCAAAAGAAGAACTTTTAGCACAGATAAAAACATTAATTAAAATATATAGACAATTAGTCCAATATGTAATGCGGACTGCAACAGTCCAAACAGCTGTTAATGTTCCACAGCTGACCCCTCATCAGGGGAACACAAATAAAATTACACCACAGAACATACAATCATGTCTTGGTAAAACACCCATCAAAAGGGAACAAATTCCTTTCTGGTTAACGCAGAAAATTACTCAAATAGAGGCAGTATTTCTGAATACTACCCCTATTGAGAAACACAGAATTCTGACCATCTGCCTTCCAATGGGGGTCGCACCACACGTGGAGGACTGTGACACTTGGGGTACAGTCTTTGCTTCCATTTACACAAAAACACATGGTGTTCCGTCAATGGCAGTAACACCGGATGTGCTAAAACAAATTCAGAATGAATACGGTCCAGAACCTGCTTTAACTCTTGGTATGAAATTACTGAAAGACTTCAAGCAGGTCTCGGCTATATTACTAGCCAATATAAAAGGAGAAGCAGCATCTGTGGCGATCCGCCAGAAATTGAAGGAAACAGATATAACAGATCAACCAATTGAGCTTGCCAGAATTATAGAAAAATGTTATGAAGAACTAGGCAGAGACAGCTTGGGTGGGAAACCAGTAAAACCCCAACTACTCGAAAATCCTGAAAAATTATTTATTAAAAATAATTCAAACACTCCTAAAAAGAACTGTGATGGAAATAAACAATCCACTCCCAAGGAAAACGTTTTCCAGTCCAGAGGAAGGTCTCCTCGACGGAGGGAAAGGACTCCGACTCGAGAACACCAGTCTCCCCAGAGGGAGCCCTCTGAGAAAAGATGTAACCTTAGAAATAGGGATAACTTGAAGAAGCCTGATAGATATCAAAGTATTGATACACGTCCCTCTCAAACTTTTTCGCAGAAATCGGAAAGAAGAGGACGGTCAGACCCAGGAGAGCACACCAAGTCCAAAGACAAGGAACCTGCACAAAGTAAAAAATCACAATTTCCAAGAAAGAAGGTAGCCAGTATTAGAATAATCGAACATGCCGAGAATACTGAGGACACAGTTGAAAAACGGGGAGTGGGCACAGACAATGCTAGACAGTGCAGCAGAAATCAGCATAGCTCGCAAGATCCTGATCAGTCATCTGGAGACAGTGGACACGAATGAATACATTCAAGTGGAAACTGCAGACACCAGAGTGAGCGAACCTCATAAGATATACGAAATAACACTGCGTATAGAGGGAGATAAGACTAGGAAAATAAGGGGTCTATTTTGGGATAACCTCTCAAAAGGCTATGACATCCTGTTAGCTGAAAAAGATTGGCCCCCAGAGTTTGTCAGGGAGTGCCCTCGTGGCAAAGAAATGATTATGCCTGCCTTCTCGAATCACATTCCGATTCACACTAAATATATATATGCGAGGAAATGGGCAGTAGCCCAGGCACCGGCATTATATAATAATCATGTAGGATGGGATGAGGACTCTCCTCCTCACAAAATCCAGTTAAAAAGTCAACCAACTGCACAAAGGCAGTATCCAATTAAGCAAGAATCTAAAAAACGGGTCAGGGAGATTTTAGATCAACTTGAATACCAGGGGGTGATTGAAACATGCACCTCTCAAATGAACAATCCTTTGTTTCCTGTCTCCAAACCGGACGATTCATATCGTCTAGTCTTGGACTACAGACACCTAAACTCATGTTGCAAAACATTTGCAGTACAAAATTCGCATAGTGCTGCACTAATGAATAACATAGTTCGCAAAAAATATAAAACAACATTAGACATATCTAACGGTTTCTTTTGTCAAAATATTGAACCAGAAAGCAGATACTTGACCACTTTCTCAGTAATGGGGTCACAGAAAATTTCTGTAGGCTCCCACAGGGATTCAAGAACAGCCCAGGACTATTCTCAGCCAGAGTAACAGAGTTACTACAAATATATGATGATGAGGCATTATCTTACGTCGATGACATCTATCTAACAGACGACGACTTGGAGACTCACTTGAAAAGGGTGAACACCATAATACTTGGGTTCGCTGCAGAGGGTTACAAATTCAACTTTAAAAAGTCTCGCATTGCCCATCTGACAGTATTATTTTTAGGATATGAATTATCAAGTGAAGGAAAAAGCCTAGCGGACAATTTCTTAGAGAAGTGCGCTGTACTCCAAGCACCAAAAACGTTGAAGAACTTACAATCGATTCTAGGCTTCCTGAATTTCGGAAGAACATACATATTAAACTACGCAGAGAGGGTTAAACCTCTCTACGAGTTAATTAAACCTGATTTTAAACCAATCAACTGGACTCAAAAACACACAGAAATTTTGAGATCACTGCAAACAGACATGTTAGCAAAAATAAAATTAGACAAACGTAACAATACACGCAACATTGTAATCCGAGTCATCCCAGGAAGATGCGGATTCACGTACCTGACCTCTAATCAGGGAGAAACTGTACCAATAGCTTACAAATCTCACTTGTACACACAAGCAGAAAAAACATTCAGTCTCACAGAAAATACTGTGAAAGCAGTGCAAACTGCAATAGCGAATGAACGAGAACTAGCACACGGCAAAAGGATCACTGTTCTCACAGCGGAATCCGCCTTCGAGGCGCTATTCAGCCCAGTAAACCTGCCTACAGTGTCACTGGATCCGAAATGGATACAGTGGGTAAATTCACTTGGCGCAGAAGACGTGAAATACTATTTTGCCCCGCGCATGAAAAAACTGAATGATTTAACTTATGAACAAGAATATCCTATGCCAATCGAAATTCTTCCTCTACAACAATACTCCTGTATAATCTACACAGACAGATTCGTACAGCATTACAACGTAGAAAATAAATCCTACGATGCAGCCTGCGCGATTGTTAAAGGACGCTGGGTGTGCGGTAAATTCAGACCGAAAATAACAAAAACTGAATCAGTGAGAAACTGTTCGGCTCAGAGAGCTGAAATCAGATCTTTAAAGATGGCGCTTGAAAATGCAGAACGTGAATTCCCAACACTAATCGTGTGCGATTCGTATTTTTGCGTCAACTCTTACAATAACAAGTTGCAGAGCTGGGTTCAAAATGATTTCAAAGATGACACAGGTGCCACAATCAAGCATAAAATGCTTTGGAAACAGGTAGTTCTTTTACAGAAAGAACTACAAAAGACTCACGTGATACACACTCTGAGTCATCAACATGATGGCGTTCACGTTGCAGGGAATTCATTGGCTAACACAGCCATAGCGGAAGCAACTAAACCGGCTTCCGTAGCCACAAAAAAGCGTTCAGAAAAATACGTAGACTGGGAAACCATGCTGGTAGTAAAAACTTCTTTAAAAGGCGACTGTGCAGCGCTACCCGTGAACTATCCACTCAATTATGCATACGTAATTGATGCAAACTCCGTTCCTTTTGCTCGAATCCCTGGAGTGGGGGATAGGGTAATTCCAAACACGAACCGGAGAAAGTTATTAATAGTAGATGCACACTTCGGAGAAGGTGCAAGGCACAACCAGATGAAAGATTCTCTGAAAGAATTACAGTCAGAATACTGGTGGCCAGGAATGAGCATACAACATTACAAATTTGTAAAAAACTGTCCGGACTGTGACAGAGATCGCAGCAATGAATCTTCCGGAGTAATGCCATGGCCAAATGTATAGAAGCATGAAGCTACCTATACGTAAAAACCAGCGTCCTATTAATTGTGTAAGACTAAAATTCACTTAGAAAATGTGGCCCCAGCGCTCGTTCGACGCCAAAACTGTTATAAAAGATCTGCGAGTCTTTATCGGCACATACGCAATTGCCATGTTCCATTCTGACCAGGGTCCTGCTTTCAGCTCTCGAGCTTATAAGGAGGCCATGGCCAGTATGAGCGTTGGGTTGCGATACTCTTGTCCATTCCACCCGAAGGGAACAGTGTAGTGGAAAGAAAAAACAGAGACATAAAGCAATCTATAACGGCGAAGGTATTAGGTTCGGGTGATGGGTGGGTCATACATTTAATAAGTGTCCAACTTAGTCTAAATAATTTGCCAAGAAATTCTCTAAAAGGTTTCAGCCCGTACGAACTGTTGTTCGGAACTAGAATGCACATTCAGGACCTTGATAGTCAGGTATCAGTGGTAAAAGATAAGAATAAAGACTTTGACATCAAAGATTGTTTGGATGTTTTACAGGACTTGAATGAAACAAGAAAATCCTTAAGCAACATAAAAATAAAGCAACAGCCAACTACCACTGAAGAGGCACCACCAGCCTCAGCAAGACCTGTCTGGATTTCAAAGATTGGGGATCTAGTCAGAGAGAAAATAGCGGTGAAGAAGGAATTTGGGCCTTCTTACACAAAAGCAGTACCTGTCTTAGCAATTAACGGAACAAGATCAGTAGTACTACTGCCTCTTGCTGGTAAAAAGGAGAACAGAGTTGTATCAATCGACCTGGTAAAACCACAATCATGTGGCCTATAATCAACAGTAGGCCAAGTGGACTCCCAATAAACAACAGAATACCCAAATTTGCAACAATCCAAGAGGTTCAAACTGAAAGATTAATCACATTCGATAAGCCTGAAGTGCACAGAGAGGGACTATGCAATAATGCCATGGAACTCGTGCCTCTTGAAACACAGATTGAAACAGTTCGTCATAAAACACCTGTCTACAATGATGTGGCATCAGAATGTGCTAATGAAAGACATATTGAGAAACAAATTCCAACAATTGACAGAACTGCCTCTGACTACTTCATCAACTTCGATACCTTTTCTGAAGATCAAAACAACCCTGAAGTGACGCCAGAAACAAAGACTTTTAAAGAAAAAACAACAGAACTCTTTCATCAACTCAAGGAAATGTATCTTGTTTCTCCATGGTTAGAGTTCTGGTTTGGGCTAGGTGTATTTTTTCTCCTACTTTGGCTCATCATGATACTTTGTTTGGGAAGATTCATTGAGGGGAAATACAGTTCAATGGACACAGCAAGTCAGAATATCAACTTAGTCCTAAAACCTCACAAATCATCTCACGTGAAGAAAAGAGAACTATCATCAGTAAATGTCACAGCCATTCCAATACCCGGCGGGGTATTATGGGACAAGACTGACTATGAAGTATATGGCCCGGTCGAAATCCTGAAATATCCTCACCAGTTCAAGGTTTCATTAAGTGACTTTGTAAAACCTAGTACATTTTCTGATGATTGGGATTTTGAAAGTATAAATAATATGATGTCTGATTTAGTGTTGTCAGAAAGATTTACAGAACATGATTATTTACAGGGTTCGTCTAATTATGAGCAGATGTACTGCTTCTTGCATTACGGAGACCATTACTTACATAAAACTGCACAACCTAGAAGTGTTTTTAAGTATAATCAATGGGAACATTGTGCTACTCCACCTAAAAGTAGTTCAAAAACATTCTATGAGAAATTCCAATACTTCTCAGGGTTTAACACAAGTGATGCAGAAACGTTTTATTATAAACGGTTGAAAACTATGCTGACAAATACTAAATTGATATATTCAGAAGCATTTTATGAAAAAATGATGACATTTGGTTTTGATTTTTGGAAAAACAACATTGAAATAAAAACCATCTGGGGTACAAAAGATTGGCAGGTACAAGGCCTAGAAGCATTATTTCGAGCCTGCATGATCCCAGAACAAATAATGTTCTTAAATGACACAATTCACCAAACAACCTGTCTTGGTCTAGCTAAGATTAAAGACCTTAACAAACCATCTATTCCAAAGCTAATACCTGATAATGCAACCACAGATATTGAGATAGACGTATCAAACATTTTACATTTAAACAGAACACCTCCTGATTGGAAAAAGTGGTTAATCTGGGCTACTAACACGAATAACTGTCAAGATAGATTCCTGAACAAAACACAGGGGTTAACAATGACCAGACCAGACCCTAGATACTCCCAGAGACAACATCCAGAGATAGTAACAACATACAGTGTAGGGAAACTGTGCCTTGAATGGCTAGAATCATCCACACTGGCAGAAATTAAGCAACATTTATCTTTACTTAAAGATGGTGCTGATTTGCCCGATTTCATTTCGGGACCACGCAAACAGCGTCAAAAACGTGTCATAGCGGCAAGCGTATATGCGGCTTACAACGAGGCATGGAAAGTAATGCAAATTGAAACAGCTGAAAAAATACGAGAAATTGATCGTATTAATTTGGAAAAATCACTTTCTGTTGTGGACAATGGGTTAATGACTCTGTCTTCCAGAATATATTCACTAGACAGTATTGTATCATATGCCATCGATATAATAGATAAAGACTTGCTAATGTTACAGCATGGCCAGTCGCAATTGCGTTCTATTGTACAGCTAGGCTGGACGCTACAAAATCTTCGTTCAGGCTATATGCCATAGCGTTTAATCAACACAACGTCATTGTTTTCCATCTTTAACCTTACTGATAAAAAATCAGCTTGGCACAGAAAGGAGCAGACTATACAATCCTGAGCATCGAAAAACTTGAGAGATTACCATTGACAATGTCAGAAAGACCTGTCATTGAATGGATAATACACAGGATTATCACAATTCCGATAACAACTTTCCGATTTAAAAATTGCCTTGAATATATACCGACTGGCCAGTATGAACGATTGGGTAAAGGGTACATTAAGTCAGCATGGAAATTACCATATACACACACATGCTATAGTGACAACAACAAAAATGTATTTCTTAGTGGTGAAAATTGCAAACATTCACTAAGCGGTATACTTTTGTGCCAGGGTATTAATTTACTCGGGGCCTGTGAAGGAACTTCAAACAACCTTTCATGCCACCAACATGTCACACCTGCAACGCACATAGAGCCTTTCTTTAGAAAACTTTCTAACGGGAGTTACATTCTAATAACGGATCACAGCTGTTGTGGCTTGCTGCCAGGGAAAGCATATCTCGTAAGCGTAACTTCCATGGTCACTTGCTGTATGCAAGCATTGTTTCCAAACGGCCCTGGAGACTCTGAGACTCCGATATGGCCTTGTTTGAATGTCTCATCTATATGAATTGATACTTTAAGCAGAATGAAGTCTGTGCTTTTAAAGACAACAGTGCCCATAACGTCATCAAAAGAGACGTATGATCTCCAAGTTGCAAGGACAGCTTCGGAGATACATGACCTTTTATCAACAAATTGCCCCGTGCATTTCACAGAAATGCTTAGCCAAATTCTAAATATGTCAAGTGCCATAGGCATCCCAGGCGTATTTAAGACCATTTTTTTCGGGACTGTTAACACCATTCAAAGCAATCCTAGGAATTATTCCTAATTTTGTCCATTCAGTCTTTGGCGGCATACCCCTAATTTTGGGACTTGTAGCAGGCATTTTATTTTTGACACTCCTGCTCCGATATGGCAAGCCAAAACACAGACATGACTCCGACAAGGATGGAAGGAACGATCCTAGCAATACGCTACCGGGACCGCATAACTAGAGTCCTTGGATTGGCCAGGCTGAGAGATCTGAACATGACCTGGTTTCTTTCATTCAGACCTATATGGCAGACCTGCATCTTACCTGTGCTTCGATGTATGCTATGCGGAGAAGAATGCGTGTTGGACACCTGTCTTGCACTTCCATCAGCAGTACCAATGGATATCGATACTTTGCTAAGTCCTGTAACGGCTCATGCATTGTGTTGTCCCCATCGGCTACCAATCCTCATGACGGCATTCATTGAGACTCATGTGCTACGACTAGGTGGTGACAGTGGAGCGAGAATAAAAGCAACATCACCCAGGTACAACCTTCTGTGAGTATTGCTGATCCAGACACCGAAGATAGCAATCATTTTTACACCTGCCAAGTAACTGCATTATCGAACTTGGTCGAACTGTCACCTGATTTTGTAGACCAATTTTTTGAGAGCTTGTCTGATATGATGTTCTCCCCTGAACAGAAATAATGATTTTTGCAAAGCATTCCGACACACAGCGTTCCCATGAACTCTGAATTCGGCCTTCAGTTTTGAGCAACAAAACTGCTGTAATGCGTTGGAACTCTATTCCCCCGTTCACCATGAAAAATTTTTTTTTTTTTTAATTGAACATTTTTTCAAAATATTTACCTTTTTTTGGCACGAAAACCTTTGCTTAAAGTAGAACTATTCATAAAGAACAGAACTTCTATTTTTAGGTAAATCTAGAGACAAAATAACTTTATCTCAGCCTCTAGCATATTTTACAGCAAATACATTTCTATGTGATGAAATAGTCTCGACCTTCTTTTCTGTACTAAGAGATATTTCATGTGTAATTTTTTCGCAAAATCGTTCAACTGATTACATATGCTATAATTTTTGAATGATTTCTATGCTTAAAGACGTACGGTACCAATATTTTCATGTATTTTAAATACGTCATTTCAAATGCAAATATGTATTTTGAGGTGGGAAGTATTACACACGCATCTTATTGCTTTAGTTTTTAGTAATTTGATGGACATAAATTTGTGGAGTGGGTGTCGTGTTCTAATCTAGGACCCCGATCAATATGTGACCTTATGCCCCTATTCGGTTATAATCAAGTCAAACCCCTATATGGCATAAACGATCAGAGCCATATTTCAGCCATATTTCAGAAACTCGCCTCTGCAGCTCATTAAAGTACATGACACAGCAGAAGCCACTATCTAAGATTCCTAGATTACACACTGAGTTCTTTCACCAGATAAAACCCCCAGCAACCTGGGAAAGCCCCGCTTGCTATGTTTTGATTAGTAATAGAACTCTAATGAGCACTGTAAGAATGACCGGTTCTTAGTGACATCTTTATTGACGTCTTATGTCCAAAAACTTACGTCAAACAAGGCACCTTTCAGGTATAAATAATACCAGCATTGCCTTAAGCAAGAGCGACAGCGGTGGTGGTAGAAAATACTTGAGCAGAACAGCGGTCCCTTGCAGAGCCCAGCAGATGCGAGAAGCCCACGGACGCTGCCCCTCCTTCTCCTTGACACGCTGAGAAAGACGCTGTCTTTTCTCCTGCCGAGAAAATCCAGCTCCGGCGTTTCCAGCCTACCCTTGCGGGTGACTGGGATATCGAGTCCTGAAAGGAGATACAAGACCTCCAACATTCTATTCCAGAGGTACGGTGTTGACTAAACCTTTAGAGAGAATTCCTGAAGCAAACTCTGGGCAAAACCAATCTAACTTAAACTGCTACTTACTTACTCCCTTCCACGTATTAGGCTTAGGTCAGGTACACTGGGGTAGGGGTAGTTAGAAGCACCAGTTGAGTACGTTAGCTGAATGTATATATGAATGTATATATTTTACTAATTTTAAACTATCGTATGGCTAAGAAACCATATTGATGCTTTTACAGTATTATTTCGCAATACTCTTTTTACTGTACGCACTTTATATAATAACAAGTCTTGCAATTGTGGCAATTCATTTCTCTTGCATGAGAAGAAAGACTGTTCAATAAATAATACCTTTTTATTGAAAACACCTGTCTCTCTATTCTCTGCATCTTGGTGAAAGTAATCTGCACAACTGACTGAGTGAAATAGCTGTCTATTGTTTCACATGACTCTAGAGATTGACTCTTATTCTAAGGAGCAAAGTTGTCATGTTTATGCGGTTGTTGGAAAACTGAATCCCTTCTTGTCTGAGCCAGGGGAGCTGATCACTCCCTATTCAGTCAAGAAAGTTTCCAGTGACCTCTGAGCTAGTTGGTAACAAACCCAATTAAGTTTAGCATAGTCAGTAGAGACCTGGAAGACCGCACTTCTACGTCTACACTGCTGTTTATGTTATTCCAATGCGCAGGGCCTATAGGGAAAATAGGAACTACACTACACAACAGTTCAATATAGTCACTCATACATATACTCACTCATCATATGTAGTGATACATCTATACATCCTGTTACACACCGACAGTCATCCAAAAGTTACTCACACACATACTCACACATGCAAATAAACTATTGAACATCCATTTATTTGCATATACAACTATACACACACTACCACCCTAATTCTAAGGAAACTTACACATACTTACTCTCTTAAACAATCACTTATAGAAACACATACTTATTTAAACAGGAACTCTTACAATTTATCACTCTCACATATACTCACTTATATACATCAATACTCACATATACTAGATTAAAACATATGTAGTTACTCATTAAGACACTAGTGAGACAGTCATTCACTCACTAACACACACATATACACACTCATCCACCCATACAGTCCTGCACATATGCTGTCTTCAAAACACATACAAACAGTGAGTCAGTCATTGATGCATCTATGTGCTAAGTAATACCCCCACCAAACCATACAGACACTCATACTGATACTAAAAAATATAAAACAACAAAAAAGAATTAAAAAAACAGTGACACCATCCTTGTGACCGAGGGACAGACCTCCTTTCAGTGTAACCCTTGAAACACATATTCAAAAATAGAAACTAAAATATAAAACATATTGATTTTTCAGAAAGACACACATTCCCTGGATGGTGTCATCAGTGATGTCATGAGTGATGTCACTGACCATGTCATGAGTGATGTAATATGTGACGTCATCAGCAGTGCATTGCAGGCGCGCAAGTTATAGTGAGTCCAACTAACTATAACGTGGGAATTTCGATGATTTTATGTCAGTAAAATTTCCAGCTAACTATAACTGGTGTGAAACCTATGGTTTTTTCAGAAAAAAATAAATATATATATGTATATATATATATATATATATATATATATATATATATGTGTGTATATATATCCATCACTTCATTAACCCAATGAGGAGACGCCACATAGCAGGAGGTTAAGCAGCCTTTAATGTGAGGAAGCAAGATCGATGAAAAGAGAGCTCAACTCCAAACATGTAGGGCCCAACGCGTTTTGAGCACTCCTTGTGCTCTTGATCACGGGACGGAGTAAAGGCAAGATGCAACGGCTGTCAGAGGGAGCCTTGATAAGCATAGCAAGTCCCGCCCTGTAAGGCGTGGACCGACTGGCCTGATGGTACTTGTAGTTCCCTTCTGAGTATAATCCCAGTGGAAGCCGTGGTATGCCAAATTAAAACACAGTGCTCCCCCAGTGGGTCGGGTTCAAATTGCTGCTTACATCGTACTGTGCATGAAAAGTCACTCACACTGGCCCTTCTGTTCCTCTGTGTCTCGAATCTTCAAAACACCAGGTCCGCACCACACGCGGCAGGGCGTCTCCGTGACCTGGGCCAGGCCGCATAACATCCATCACTTCATTAACCCAATGAGGAGACGCCACATAGCAGGAGGTTAATCAGCCTTTAATGTGAGGAAGCAAGTTCGATGAAAAGACAGCTCAACTCCAACATGAAGAGCCCAACGCGTTTCGAGCACTCCTTGTGCTCTTGATCACGGGCGGAGTAAAGGCAAGATGCAATGGCTGTCAGAGGGAGCCTTGATAAGCATAGCAAATAATAATAATAATAATAATAGGGGCATTTATAAAGCGCTGAGTTACGCGCACCGGCGTGTCCCCGCGCTGAAAAGTGGGAGAGGCGGCAACAGGGAAAAACAGCTGCCAGGCAGGGCATTATCTAACATAGAGGTGGGTTTTTAATTTCGCTCGAAACCTCGTTTCTTCAGGTTCCAGGCGCAAATCCACTGGGAGTTTGTTCCAGTAGTTTGCCGCTAATTACCTAAAGGATCTGCCTTCCATGCGAGCTTTCTTCACCTTGGGGATCCTCAACAGTCCCCCACCCGCGGATCTGAGCGCTCGAGCAGGTTCGTTGGCTTCAATCAGTCTCCGCAGCGGTCGAGGTGCCCTGCCATTCAAGATCCTGTGACAAGTACAGAGGGCCTTGTACTCGACTCTGCTCCTCACAGGGAGCCAGTGTAGCTTCTGCAGGGCCACCTTCGAGGGCGCCCTTTTGGGCAGCCTAAGGATCAAGCGCGCTGCCGCATTTTGCAGCACTTGAAGGCGGCCCATGCTTTTCTCTGGTACCCCCAGGTAAAGCAGGTTCGCATAATCTAACCTTGCGGTCACCAAAGCATGTACCAGGGTTTGACGGGCTCCCATCGACAGTAGGTCCAAGACTTTCCTCAGTCTTTTCAGGACCCCAAAGCACACTCCGACCACCCGGTTGATCTGGGGCCCGAAGGTAAGGCCCGCATCAAACCATACTCCTAGGTTTTTTGCCTCCTGGCAGGGGGTGGGAGTCGGTCCTAAACAGGGTGGCCACCAGGCCGACGACCAAGCAGACTGTCCCGCCCTGTAAGGCGTGGGCCGACTGGCCTGATGGTACTTGTAGTTCCCTTCTGAGTATATTCCCAGTGGATGCCGTGGTATGCCAAATTAAAACACAGTGTTCCCCCAGTGGGTCGGGTTCAAACTGCCGCTTACATCGTACTGTGCATGAAAAGTCACTCACACTGGAACTTCTGTTCCTCTGTGTCTCAAATCTTCAAAACATCAGGTCCGCACCACACGCGGCAGGGCGTCTCCGCGACCTGGGCCAGGCCGCATAACATCCATCACTTCATTAACCCAATGAGGAGACGCCACATAGCAGGAGGTTAATCAGCCTTTAATGTGAGGAAGCAAGTTCGATGAAAAGACAGCTCAACTCCAAACATGTAGAGCCCAACGCGTTTCGAGCACTCCTTGTGCTCTTGATCACGGGCGGAGTAAAGGCAAGATGCAATGGCTGTCAGAGGGAGCCTTGATAAGCATAGCAAGTCCCACCCTGTAAGGCGTGGGCCGACTGGCCTGATGGTACTTGTAGTTCCCTTCTGAGTATAATCCCAGTGGATGCCGTGGTATGCCAAATTAAAACACAGTGTTCCCCCAGTGGGTCGGGTACAAACTGCCGCTTACATCGTACTGTGCATGAAAAGTCACTCACACTGGCCCTTCTGTTCCACTGTGTCTCGAATCTTCAAAACACCAGGTCCGCACCACATGCGGCAGGGCGTCTCCGCGACCTGGGCCCGGCCGCATAACATCCATCTTTTCATTAATCCAATGAGGAGACGCCACATAGCAGGAGGTTAATCAGCCTTTAATGTGAGGAAGCAAGTTCGATGAAAAGACAGCTCAACTCCAAACATGTAGAGCCCAACGCGTTTCGAGCACTCCTTGTGCTCTTGATCACGGGCGGAGTAAAGGCAAGATGCAACGGCTGTCAGAGGGAGCCTTGATAAGC
The DNA here is from genome assembly GCF_964263255.1 of Lissotriton vulgaris. NCBI lineage: Eukaryota > Metazoa > Chordata > Amphibia > Caudata > Salamandridae > Lissotriton > Lissotriton vulgaris. The sequence goes on along the minus strand of NW_028244133.1, from coordinate 2,997 downwards.
ATAGCAAGTCCCGCCCTCTAAGGCGTGGGCCGACTGGCCTGATGGTACTTGTAGTTCCCTTCTGAGTCTCTGCAAGGCAGCCCCCTGGCGTGTTTGCAGAGGGGGAACTAATTCCACTTGCATACTCGGGGTCCCTGGGGGCCAACTAGCCCACCAGGAACCTCCAGTATGCGCCAGGGGGCTGTGTTGCAGAGAGGTGTAAAAAGGGGCGTGGCTTCTTTACACGTCTCTGCGAGGCAGCCCCCTAGCGCATAATGGAGGTTCCTGGTGGGCTACTTGGCCCCCAGGGACCCCCAGTATTCAAGGGGAATTATTTCCCCCTCTGCAAATGCAACAGGGGGCGCATTTGCAGAGTGGTGCCTAAATGTTTTTTGGGGGATCGGCAGGGTACGCGTACCCTGCGCGTATCCCGGGTTTTAAAAAACTTATAATAATTTGGGGGGCTTTGGGGCTCCTTGTGGACTACAAACTCCAGGGACTACAAGCTCCAGGAGTCCTGGTGCCGTAACTCCACCCACTCAGGGCGGACGATGCCCTCTTCTCGAATAAAATGCATTTAGGAAGCGCGGGCCGAGTATGGTGCCTTTCTTCCTGCAGTCCATGAATAAGGGGCGGGTTTTTGGCCACGAAACGCGTCGGACATTCAAGTAAACAAAGAGGGAGTCTGCAATCTTTGCTTGGGAGCCATAAAGAAACCGGATGGTTGGAGGCTGCGGTGAGCCCTCTCCAAAGCGCTTGCGCATCTTGCTCTTCCATTGTTCCAACGGCCTGCCTGGGTCGGGGAGAGGAGCTCCACTTCAGTATAGGAACAAGTATCCATGTACCTGAGGCCTGTGACGATGAAAATTGCCATCGCCTGTCAGCACAGCATCCAGATGTAAATTAGCAAAAAATTGCAGCCTGCCCTCACGTCCTACTCAAGGACACTAATGACAATATTATGTGCAAGGAGACACCAATCTACTCAAGATTCAATGACTTACTCGACTCGCAGGACTACAAACTCCAGGGACTACAAGCTCCAGAAGTCCTGGTGCCGTAACTCCACCCACTCAGGGCGGACAACGCCCTCTTCTTGAATAAAATGCATTTAAGAAGCGCAAGCCGAGTATGGTGCCTTTCTTCCTGCAGTCCATGAATAAGGGGCGGGTTTTTGGCCCCGAAACGCGTCGGACATTCAAGTAAACAAAGAGGGAGTCTGCAATCTTTGCTTGGGAGCCATAAAGAAACCGGATGGTTGGAGGCTGCGGTGAGCCCTCTCCAAAGCGCGTGCGCATCTTGCTCTTCCATTGTTCCAACGGCCTGCCTGGGTCGGGGAGAGGAGCTCTGCTTCAGTATAGGAACAAGTATCCATGTACCTGAGGCCTGTGACGATGAAAATTGCCATCGCCTGTCAGCACAGCATCCAGATGTAAATTAGCGAAAATTGCAGCCTGCCCTCTCGTCCTACTCAAGGACACTAATGACAATATTATGTCCAAGGAGACACCAATCTACTCAAGATTCAATGACTTACTCGACTCGCAGGACTACAAACTCCAGGGACTACAAGCTCCAGGAGTCCTGGTGCCGTAACTCCACCCACTCAGGGCGGACAACGCCCTCTTCTTGAATAAAATGCATTTAAGAAGCGCGAGCCGAGTATGGTACCTTTCTTCCTGCAGTCCATGAATAAGGGACGGGTTTTTGGCCCCGAAACGCGTCGGACATTCAAGTAAACAAAGAGGGAGTCTGCAATCTTTGCTTGGGAGCCATAAAGAAACCGGATGGTTGGAGGCTGCGGTGAGCCCTCTCCAAAGCGCTTGCGCATCTTGCTCTTCCATTGTTCCAACGGCCTGCCCATTGTTCCAACGGCCTGCCTGGGTCGGGGAGAGGAGCTCCGCTTCAGTATAGGAACAAGTATCCATGTACCTGAGGCCTGTGACGATGAAAATTGCCATCGCCTGTCAGCACAGCATCCAGATGTAAATTAGCGAAAATTGCAGCCTACCCGTGCGTCCTTCTCAAGGACACTAATGACAATATTATGTGCAAGGAGACACCAATCTACTCAAGATTCAATGACTTACTCGACTCGCAGGACTACAAACTCCAGGGACTACAAGCTCCAGGAGTCCTGGTGCCGTAACTCCACCCACTCAGGGCGGACGGTGCCCTCTTCTTGAATAAAATGCATTTAAGAAGCGCGAGCCGAGTATGGTGCCTTTCTTCCTGCAGTCCATGAATAAGGGGCGGGTTTTTGGCCCCGAAACCCGTCGACATTCAAGAAAACAAAGAGGGAGTCTGCAATCTTTGCTTGGGAGCGATAAAGAAACCGGATGGTTGGAGGCTGCGGTGAGCCCTCTCCAAAGCGCTTGCGCATCTTGCTCTTCCATATATATATATATACACACATACATAGGACCCAGTCGGAGCATTGTATCATTGTCAGGCGTCAAGCACTTGAACTTGACGCTTTCTGCAGGAGCAACGCTAATTCGATCATCCCCACTTGATTGTATGCAACACATGTGGAAGTATCTCACACTAAGTACAGTCCTAGCAGCGGAATGGAGGTTGGAAAAAAAAGAGAAAAAAAACCACACAGGAACTCTGCCTGACTCTGGTGGTGACAGCTTCCTTTCGTTGTATGATCAGGCTTCCAAGTCGTCCCCATTGCTTCACTGATGTTTGCATGCCTCTTTGTGTTAATGTGAGCCTGTATCTGCCAGGATGTAAGCAACTCTGGCCCTTTAAGGTAGAACTGACTGACACATGGGGGCCAACAACCTTAATACGAGCATGGATTAGGGGTCTCTGCTGCTCTTTGATTTGTTAAAGACAGACATAATCAAGGAGCAATGCGCCCCTCATGCCCCTTGACCCTGGTGCACACATGATAACTACGCCCCTGATTTGGTATCTGTGCTGTTTAAAATTGAGTACCATGGACCTGTGTGTCACTGTGTCCATCTAATTATCCCCCAAAATTTGTCAGGTGTGTCCCTCTTTGTTTGT
>NW_028244132.1:0-31658 GCF_964263255.1 Lissotriton vulgaris | reverse complement strand
CACTTGCTTCTTTTGCCAGCTTGCATCAGCTTCCATTCTTGCTGTATCCTCTGCATCTACAAGGCTGTAAACAGAAGCACTCCACTCTACCTGGCACACAAGATCACAACATGTCCTGTAAATCTGACAGTCTACACAGAAGTTAAATAGAAGAACTCAGGCCACATGTGCAGGAAGAAGAAGAAGACTATTATTATATTATGGACCAGGGCAATCCATTCCTACACTGATCGGACAAACTGCCTCCCTTCTCCACTTCCCTAGGATATAAAGTCTCATCATGTCTAATAACGTCTTATGAATGTCTTTAAAAAGTTGCACCCCTGTTATCTTCCCCGTGACTGAACCACCCCTAATTCCTCAACTGTCATCTCTTTCCATACCCTGCACCAGTCATATGTCCTCTTCCCTTCTGCTACACTGTCCTTTCTTTACACTCTCTGCTTATTTCGTCACTGTTTCAAATCCTTTTGTTCAATGCCTCACTTCTTTGTAGCTAGGGTGTGTGTGTGCATATGTTCTATATTTCCAGTGCATTGAGAACTGCATTGTTGCATACAGGTAAGATATCAAATATTTGTAACTATTATGTGCCTTATCAAATAGTTACCCTGCACTGATATCAAAAAGGTGTGAATAGGTGATTACCCTATTGTGATGTATCTATCTGTAGTCACTCTTATAGTAGGACAGATTAAATAATGCCTATCCCCCATCACGTTATGACCCTGTGCATACCGTTTTACTCTCCTTTTGAGAGAATAAGTCATGATATTCAGGGATTAAATAAGTGAATTCACCCTTTTTGTTTGTCGGTGTATTGACTTCCTTGTCTAAAATTCCAGGAGGGAATAACTTGTACATGGGTTTGGCGGAAACTTCCTGACTTATGCTTTTTAAACTGAAAACAAAATGGAAAAATACACCATGAGGGCAGTCCCTCATTTGCATGGAGCTTTGCCCCATGAAAATGAGGAAATTACTTTGCCTCTGAGCCCATGCCATATTACCAACATGGGTGCAGAGGCAAACCTGCCTTTAGGAGGAACACTGGAACCCAGTTAGATGCCTCTATCCATACTCTCAAGGCCCACTAAGCTAACACATGGGGAACCCGTCTCCCCACCCGTGGACCCTATCTGTGCAGCACCTAACCTTACTTGGCTCACAGATGTCTCCCCGTGGGCAGACAGTACCCCCATGGCCTACATAGTGGTGTGGCCAAGTCCACCCTGGGGTGTGACTCCTGCCCCTTCCCATTCCTGCAGGGGCAACTATGTCCACTAGGACAGTAAGCCACAGTGACCACTGACAGCTGTCAATGATGAGAGCCAGCCCTCTATAACCCTGTTGTGTCAAAGAGTGGGGACGGTAGCCCCAGGTGCCTGGCATCCTTTCTCCACTCTCTCTCCTGCTAGGTCAGGAATGGCATCCTGACACTGGTCCACCAGTCCGGAGGCTGGACAGGAAACTGGGATGGGCTCTCCCATACACTGTCCTCCCTCTGGTGTCTTATACCCTCCACTGTGGAGAGGGACTCCCAGACTCTAGAAATGTAAGGGCACATGTGGCAGGTGTCCTGCACAATTTCCCCACCAGTTCATTGGTGCTATCATACAACTGGTACAAAAGCCTAGAGTCTGTACTCTTGGACTGGACAGGGGTCAGCAGTGAGGCTTCCTTCCCACTGCCCCCCTTCTCCTGGGGATCTGCACCCTCCCACCCAGAGCGGTGTCCACAGAAGACAAACCAGCATGGGCACTGCAAGCAGTCACCCCTTCATCCTGGTTAGGGAGGACACTCTGAACCTGGCCCTCCAACTGAGGGTCTGTGCCCTTAGGCCTGACCTGTGCATGGCAAGTCAGGACTTCTGGGAGAGTAACCCACCCCCCAAAGGGAAACACCTTCCTCAGGTGTAGTGCGAGAGTCTGCCTGGCGCAGGTTTCCAGCCTTCTATCTAAATAACAATGCATAAAAAAACCACCAGGGTCAGTCCTGGGGTGCTCTGACCTCAGAGCTGGCAACCACTGACCCACTGGTCCTCCCACTAGGGATTCCTCCCTCTCACTCCTTTCTCTGGACATCTGTATCCGCCCACCTGGGGTGGTATTGCCAGAACCAGAACCGGTGGGACGCTGACAACAGCTAACCACCCTCATGCTCACTTTGAAATTATGGGATCTCTCTCAGTTAATGGCCTCCCAGTACAGACTAGGCCACCCTCCTGGTGTTCACTCATGGAACCAACCAGCCTCCGGGGCCAGGTTTCAGACATCCTGAAACTCAGCCCACCCCTACTCCTCAGTAACAGGACAAGGGACCCTTTACCCATCGCCTTACACTGGGACCTATCTGGGCTACCACAAACCTCCAGCACATCCCACGGTTGGAGAAAAGCTGAGCCACCCCCTTCAGGATTACTGCCAAAAGCCTCATCAGATCCTCTGGAATCCATATTAAGGTCTGCCTCCAGCACAAGCTCCCTGGGGTCAGAGAACTCGCACTCTGCCAGGTGTTGGCATAGTTCTGGAAAACAGGGACTGAAAATATGCTCTCCAAAAATCAAATCACACAGCCCCTCACAGGTGTTAACCATACTACCATTCACCTCACTATGCAGTGCCTTGCAAAAGTTCCTCCCATCACCCACCTGAGACTGGTGCAACAGTGTCTGACTGTTTCTGTCATTCAACCCAAACTCTTCTAGGAAATCTCCATACTCACAAACAAGGGCTTCCACAATGGAGGAACCCCTCTCCCTGCATATCGCATCTAGAGTCACTAGAGTGCCCCTCCCACCACTTGGAAAATGATCCCCTGTGCTAGTTCCCCAATCCACCTCAGGGACCCTGTGAATCACTGGAGTTACCTCATAAACCTGAACCCCCTTGTGTATGTCAACCCCCTCCTTAAAATCATTCACCAAGTCTCTGGGTGCATGCACTTCTTCCTCATAACAGGACATAACACTTTTGCTGCCACCTTCTGAGGTGGACTATGCCCTTTTGGTGCCCTCCTCCAGCCCAGCCAACCTCAGTTCATGAGCGACACACATTTCCTGTTCCTGGGCTCTCTCAGTCCTCATGGGTTCCTGGTCGAACTCTCTTAGCCTCCACTCACAATTGAGACTCCATTCCTCTCTCTCAGGGACACTCCCCTCTCTTTCAGAGAAGCCCTCCTCCTCAGAATCATCTGGTAGCGTTGCTCCCCGGTGTGTTTCCACATAACAATATAGGGCTGTCTCAAGATCCTGCCTTGTGGATCGTCTCTTCACAGCCAGCCCATTTTCCTTGCAGACAACTTTCAGCTGTCATTGTATAGATGTACAGGTGCCAGAAGATGATTTACATTTTGTCAAAGCCTCACAGGTGCAACAACTAACCAGAATTGCTCATATCAAAAACAAATCTAGGAGGACAGAAGACAGGAAAAAACAGTATGTGGTCGTGTAATGGTCTGTACTCAATAGTAGTGTACACTAATTACTGTATGTCAAGTACAAACACAAGTCGAAATCCCACCGCTTCCACCAGTGTTAGAAATGTGGGTCTCTATTTGGCAGTGGTTTGCACCCTGTCCAAGTAGGCCCCTGTCCTTCTAGTCTGGATAAGGTAGTTACACACAGATAACCCCTGCTCACCCCCTTGGTAGCAGACAGGCTTATCTCAGAAGCAATATGTAAGGCAGTTGTATATAACACACACAGTAGCACAGTGAAAAGCCTACAAATGGACACCACACCAGTTTAGAAAAATAAAGTATCTTTATCTAAACCAACCAAGACCAAAACAACAAAAATCCAACATACACAACTCAAAATATGACTTTTAGAAGGTTTCAAGTAATGTGGTAAATAGAAAACTATGAATGCGTGACTTTTACACAAAGTACCTCAAATGCATCAAAATCCACAAGGCAAGACAGCCATAGAGAAGTAAAGCATGTGCCATTTCCTAAGGCCTTGGGGAGGCAATGAGACGGTTCTGTTGCAAGCAGAAGTTGAATCCAGACTGTAGCGGGAAGTTATGTATCGATTTCAAGATGGTTCTAGTCTGCGGGTGCTGCATCGGAGATGCGAGGTGCACAGGTATGATGTATGGAAATCCTAGGTGTACTGGGATTCGATGCGGTGGTGGCAAACAGGTGGCTTGATTCACAGAACTAACTTAAGACAAAATCCTAAACTTACTACTTTTGGTATTCACAGAAGTTAGCATTTTGCTTTAAGTTTGTCTTAAGTCTATCTTAAGTCTGTCTTAAGACAACCTTAAGACAAAATCCTAACTTCTGTGAATACCAAAAGTAGTAAATTTAGGATTTCGTCTTAAGTTAGTTCTGTGAATCGGCCCCAGGCCCTCCATCGTTTTCTTCAGCTGCAATCCCACGACACATCGCTTCTTGTAGCCGCACAGCAGGGCCTGCATCAGAGTCAGTGCTTTGGTCTCGGACTTTGGGGACTGGTGTGCAGAACTCGCCATCCAAATGTCTGAATTTTATCATCAACCACACGGAAAGGACCAGCGCAACCTCAGAATTTATAAACCGCATGCACATGGAGGACTACCCCAAATGCAAAGGTCCCACTAAAAGTCCCCCTGCCCTGAAGGAGACCTTCACCAACAAAAGATATAAGGCTCTACGCGAAGGTTGAATCGCATCCCCGTACACAGTGGGGTGGCTAGGAGTTATCGGCAATCATAAAAGAATCAATTATCCTATTATAAATGGTAATCTGAATTATGACTTCACCGGGCAAAAGTTAAAGATCTCTGACCACCAAATGAAAGGGTCAACTAGCACCATCAGAACTACACAACAGAGGGTCAGAATATGTACCCCACATTTATTAGTAGTACAGGACACTAGTTTTCATTTTTTCACGTATCAATGATGGAATGGTTCAACACTATTTAAGGGCAATACAAGGTCACTAATGTTTGTTGTTTGAAGTGACCAAAAATAATGTATGGACATGTCTATGCAATGTATGATGTTATGTGTATATACTTGTCTCATTAAGTAAATGTAACTGTTCTTTTGATGACGTCATATGTTTATATTTGTCTCAGTAATTACAAGTAAATGTTCCTTTATTTACTAATGAAAAATAATAGCATTCAAATATACACACTATCCCTTGTTTTCTCTTAATTTTGGGGACCACAGATCTCTATAGGAATATGACACATGACAAGATCAGTGTCCTGTCTTTAAGTTTTACAAAATTCACTAGAAGTCATTGAGTGACAATCAGAGAAACAATTCTGATACGTTTTCTCTGTTGAATAACTAATTTTGATTGATGGTATAGGGGGAACACAGACACATAGTGTGAACTGATCCCAGCCCTCTAGGCCCTAAACTGGATCACTCTCCACTAAGATACACACATTCTAAAAGTAACATTTTCAAAAAAACAATTTAAAACCACCTTTACCAAAAAGTGTGCTTTTCAATTCTGAGTTAAGAAAGACCAAACTCGAAAGCTCTATCTGTTCCCAACTTTTAAGTTACACTTGCAAAATGTTACAAGTCAGCTCCAATGATAGCCTATGGGAGAGCAAATCAAGATGCTAACTAAGGGGTCCATTAGGATGGCGGACGGATCGCCACCGCCATGCAGGCGGTGGTGATCCGTCCGCCATCCTTGCCCGTCCGCCATCTTTCTCCCCCCGCCATATTACAATGGCGGGGGGGACCGTGGCTGAGAGGAAGACTGTCCGCCGCGGTCGCCTTGCGACCGTGGCAGAAAAGGCCTGATATGGTGTCGGTGTCTATCAGACACCGCCAGCCATATTAGGATGGCCTGGGAGGAATGCCATTCCGTGGCGGCAATGCTGCAACGAAAAGGCATACAGTTCCTGCTTTGGGGGCCCGTTGCGGGCCCCCAGGGTGAAGGTGGGGTGGGGGTGCACATGGGGGGTCCCTATGGTACCCCCCTGCGTTTCACAGCGCAACATGGCAGGCACCGCGCGGTGCCTGTCATGTTGTGCTGTGAAACGCACGACAAGCATTTTTCACACTTTAAGCACCATCCGCCGCAATGTGAAAAATGCGGGATGCACCCGCCACAGTGGCGGGTGCATCCTAACTGGGGGCACGGTTTCTCCGCCCTTGTGGCGGACGGTACCGGCCCCCGACAGGATGGTGGACGGACTTTGTCCGTCCGCCGTCCTAATGGACCCCTTAATTTTTATCCCATAATCTCAAATTCCTAAACACAGTGCTATATAATGTACCATGTTGCTTCTTTATATATATTCATTTCCCTAATCTGCAAATAATATTTAATTTTCTAAACAGTCACTGACCTCTTGAGTAAGAGTAGGGGCCCAAGAAAAACGCCCCTTCTACATATCGAATCGCTATTTATTCCCAAACCGAATTAGTGATTAGGTAAGATTCTGTAACATCTGAACAAATCGCTATTTTGCTTTGGGGAATGAAAAAATTCAATTTTGCGGTCGGAATTGTTTTAATTTGATAAATCTGAGATTTGCCGGCCGCAAAATTGCTTTATAGATGAGGGCCATAAATCGTATACCTACACCAATAAACTGCACCAAAACAGTAGAGCTATTCCAGCTTTCGTACGAAGTTGTGAGCTGGGCCCTGCTAAATATGAAACACGAAACTGTTTCAAGTGTAAAATATAATAACAAATTAGCATTTTAAAACTATTTACTGTGCTTTCCTGGTGTACTTTCAAGCTCTTTTGTGCGTGGCTTAACAAACCAACATTCTGCTCAGCTTGAGGCTTTGTTGTTCATTAACGTTGCAGTTGTGTTTCTCCGAGCAAATGTAACCTAATTGATGTGAAATGAACCATTTCAGCATCGAAAACCGCAGACATAATAACTACAGCATGACGTGCAGGGATTTTAGTCACTTTGGGCCAGATGTAGGAAATCTCAATTTACCTATTCTTAAATACCGAATCATACCGATTCGATATTTAAGAATAGGTAAATGAGATGTAGGTAATTTATTGTTAAAAATTACTGAATCAGTAAGTTTCGGTAATTACCTGGAGGCCCATAGGAATGAATGGTAATTACTGAATCGGTAAATACTGGTTCGGTAAAAGGGCGAAAACATTGAAGGGTGGCAGGGTGTCACTTTGACACCCTGTTGCACCCCTCAATTGTGTATGGGTGCACATGTGGCACACATACATGCTCTAGGGGCATGTACGTCTGCTACATCGCACTATTGAAAAAGCAAAAAAAATATTTTTTCAAAGGTTTTGATTATTTACCACCAACTTGTAGTTGGTGGTAAATAACGAATCCTTAATTGAGGAATGCACCAACTTTAGTGCTCCCTACATCCTGGATTCGGTAATTTACCGAATCGGTGTGTTAAGAATTCAGTATTTTACTGAATCCTTAAATTACCGATTCGGTAAAATACCGAATCCTAAAAAATGCCACCTACATCTAAAGCCCAATACCGGCCGGTAACGGAAGAAATTCGGTCATTTTGGCCGTTACCGACCGATATTGGGCGACCTACATCTGGCCCTAAATTACTTAATGGAAGAAACATGCTTTTCTTTATGTCCTCAAAGTCAGATTTGTTTCATGAGGAAAATTACATTATCATCGAATCAGTTGGGTTCATAATACAGGATTGTCACAAAAGGGTTTTTTGGTGGCTTGTTCAAGTATGATACCCCTAGGGAACATTATCAACAGTGAATGTGTGGAAACAAAGCGTATTCAAACATTCAAAGGGCATATATTTTTTTCATTTTGAGACTCTATTGGTTATGCCAAGAAAAGTATTCGCTTCTTTGAATGCTGGAGAAAACATGAACAAATTCAGAACTTTTGTGTTAAGAGACAAGGAGGAATGTGAACAGAAGACCACTGCTTCATGGTGCCTTTTGTCTCATCAGGTTGGTCTTTCTCTTTTTAGGTCTTGTCTACAAAGAGCTATGGTTGTCTGCCAGATTACTCATATTAGTAGAAAATGTACACATGCATATATGCAGTACAGAAGAGATGGGATTTGGTAACCCCCTTCTGCCATTGACTGTCTTTTTTTAGAAGTCTACACCACAATAGCCCAGGTTGGTGGTCCCCAGACCAACCCGCGAGGAGGGAGAGAGAAGTTTATGGATAATATGGATAGGGATACACTCTCCCTAAGTATCACTTTAACACAATAAGGTATCCCACATCCAGAAGTAGACTAAAAAAAATGGTTCTACTAATAGGTACACCTTGCTTCAGACAATCAAAAGGTTTTCTTTGTTAGCCCCTCACCCACTCTATGAGTGATATGCTTCATCATCGGGCCATCATCGAGGCCGAAGACTTGGGAAAGAATAAAAAATACATTGAAAATAAAAAACTAAAGGGGCATGTTGGGGGGGATATGGTAGGGATACAATAGCCCTTTACCTTATTAATTGGTCGACACGTTTCATCCCTATTCTCATAAGCATCTTGGGTGGAGGGCTTTAGCAAGAACTAGCAAGTTGCCCTGGAATTCATTTCATGTCAACCTGCCTTATCAGATAGAACATACAACATGTAACATTTAAACATGCAATTATAGGGTCTACGCATCCAATTGCAGAGATTGTTTGTCTTGATACCCTAATTGTAAACCATATTATGCCATATGGTGGGGATACAGACCACAATCGTCAAGGATGCCATGTTGCCTCTGACCCTATTATAATCCCATTCTCCTACCGACTCCTCTCAAGGAGTACCCACTTAATTTGTCTGCATCTTTTAGCCCTATTCTCATAGGTGTCTTGGGTCCATGGCTTTTGTCAGGACTAGCAAGATGTCCCAGAATGTATTTCATGTCAACCTGTCTAATCAGAAGGGACAAACAACACGCGATATATAAACATGCAATTATTGGGTCTAATTGCCCAATTGTAGAAACTGTTTGGCTTGAGAAGAGCCAGTAGGAGAACATGATTTTGTGACACTGGTGCACTGGGACAGATTTATAAACATTTTAGAATTTGATTCATGGGCACTACACATATGATAAAAAGGATCTGGCTTGTGACTTGCAATACATGACACCTCATGTTCATAAATCCAGACCCCAACCATGCATTTTTGGGAAATCATTCAATTTCTGAGAATCTTGGTGTATGTCACAATCCCGACTACAAAAACATCCAATGATAAAAACAATAAATATCAAAATATTGATAGCCAAACTATTGATGTTCTCTACCAAAAATGTAAATAACTAAAATATATACTACCAAAAAATAGAAAGTAAACAATATGGTAAGGATTCATCATCATAAAATCTATTTTGGATTTAAATCAAAACCATAAAAGAGGAATCCATTGTTACAACAGCTAAAAACCCAGTTATGATCTTTTCGTTACAGCACCATTTAAAAAACACACCACATACGCCACATAAAAACGTTCTTCTAAGACTAGATTTGTAGATATAACAAACCAGGTTTAACCTGAGTAAAATGTAAACGTTTCACAAAGGGATTAAAAATGTTTCCCAGTTCCCCATAAAAACCACAGAACATTGTAAAGTGCATAGTATCTTTTTGAGAGGTTGAGTCTCAACCACAATGACCTAGGTTTTGATTATGAGACCAACCTATCAGAATTGCAAATAGGGAAAGGAGTAAATTTAACCTGGAGGTAGATAATAAAAATCGATGATTGACATTTGTGACTGTGATGAGATATGACTCAAAAGACAGTGACGTTTTCAGTAGAACATATGATTTATGGAGTGTTTTTGGAGTGTCTTTGTATTTCCAGTAGTTCTAATATGTCGCTTAGATATGATAAAAATTACTTTTAGTCCAGCTCATATTTGATTTGCTGATGTCCTCTGTGTTCAAAAACAACTTTGGGCATAATATAACATGCACAAAATAATTATAAAAGCCAAGCAACATGAAAAAAACATCAAATCAAAGTAAAAAAGTCTAAAATATTCTAATTATTCAAATTTTACAAACATTTTATAAAATATATATAATTTGAGGGGTGTTGAATTTTACTGTTCTAACTCCCGGCCGACTAAAATTAAGGAAAATGCATATTTTAAATTGTTATGATTTATTATTCCCACTATAATCTCACAAATTATGGAGAAAGTCCATTAGTTTGAAGAGTCAGATGTACTGCTGTGACTCCAACCAAACTCAATTTCGGGATATTGCACAGATGAAAGGGGTGAAATGGACTATTTTAGTTCTAGTCCTACAAACATTGGTGAAAGTGCATAACTAAAAGGGAAGGGTGAGGTTTACTAATCCAGCTCAAGTACAACATTCATTTTTGAAAGCACATAGATTACAATGGGGGAATGTTGAAAAGTGGATTATTGGTAGGGGTAAATGTACATCTACCTCTGGCAATAAAGCCACTAATTCAAACTAGAGCTCAGAATAGGTCTCAGAAAATTATTACCATGCTCAACCCTTGGTACCTTGGCTAAGAGCAGGTATGTAAAGCATATAAAAAGACCAATTCAATAAATAATTAAGATACAACACACAATAAAAATCCAACAACAATTTATAAAAATAGGAAATATTACTGTATCTTTAAAATAAAACCAAAATAAAAAAAATCCACTCTAGGGAACCCGAGATATGAATTTTAAAAGATTAAACACTCTTTCTTGTGCTTAGAAACCAATACCACTTCTGGGCATTGGGTCGCCTCTGAACGTGACAAAGCCAAAGTTTGAAGCTGACCGCAATGGAGCCCTGGAACACTAAGCGGAAGACCCCGATCAAGATTTTACCTTCATTCTTAGAAACTTTTCCGGAGGATTTCACACCAGACGTCGTGCAGCCTCCTCCATGAGGCCAGATTCAGTGAGGGTTCAAAGTGTCCAAAACACAATCCAATGGTATGGAATCTACAAGATGGCCCAATGCACCTGGACAACACTCTTAAAAGTCCACTGGATGCAATCCAGGCAGGGGACTCTTGGTGGAGTTGATGCAGGTGAGCTCTGTTAACCTGTAGCTTGCAGAGAGCCCACTCTTTATTCCTCTTGAAACAAGGTACATACAAAGGGCTGTGTTTCCAGATAATGCAGCAGAAGCAGTTGGTCAGAATGCAGGGCCTGAGAGTGCAAATCAAGTTTCCAGCTTGGAGTCCCCACTTTATTCCTCTTGAAGCAAGGTATATCCAATGTGCTGTAGTTCCAGATAATGCAGCCGGAGCTGTCTTTTCAGAGTGCAGGGCCTGATTGTGTAAATCAAGTTTACGGCATGGCAATCCTTCTTCTTCTTCGCTCAGTTTCAAGCAGTCGAGCTGAGAGGCTCTGCCCCGCTTAGATACTTATTCCAACTTCTCTGGGTCAAACAGGAACACACTTCTGTCCAATGAGGTGCAGGGAAACATCCCAAGGTATGGCTGTATCCTCCCAAGTGTCGCACTATATTTTCCCAGAGAGCACCATTTTTCCAAAATTCATCATGACTGATTTTCTAGCAGAGAGAGAAGAGCTAACCAAACATGCCTACAGGATAGCTCATCTACATATGCTCCCTCCCCTTTGCATCAGGAAATCCCTGCCTTAAGCCTGTCATCTGGCTGGTTTCTGAGGGTAGGGATGTAACTGAATCTGACTTACACTAGTTGTCCCTCTTTACTTTGAAGAAGATGTTGTGTGACCCCTCCCTCTGTCAAAGCATTCCTATGTAGCAGAACCCAATATATCTCCCTGACCACCTGGGGTGCTTATCACCTTATCAAAGCAGCCTGACTAATCCTCTTAACTCTGGCCAATCCGATCAGAGCACTAAAAGGCAGAATTTTGGCTTACAGACAAGAAATGCGTATAGCTTCTTTTCTGAACATTTTAGGATCAATTTCGCAAGACCATATTGTTGTATTTATCAACGTCATTCTAGGAAGTCCTTGAATTATATTTTTATCACCTCTTTGATGTTAGTTAATATTTATTAACTTCTTGCCATGTTAACCTATGTGGCTGAGTATCTGCAATGGGGAAAATGAATTGGGCAATTTCTCCAACACCACGGCTTATAAAACATCTTTTATGATCCCAGAGACCCTTAGGGGATGATTAGGCGTCCGGCAGTACATAGAACCGCCTAACCCTTGGTGGTGGTCTGACCACATCTGCACTGTAGGACCAACCGCAGTATTTCGACTGCGGTGGTAGGACAGTCACAAGATCACTTGCATTGATGGCATCAATGATCCTGCTGGGCTGGCGGTCTGCAAATAGGCAGAAATATGCTGGTGGTGTCTCAGTGCACCTCCAAGCATATTTTGAGTTGCCTCACCAGCACCATTTTCATGGTGGTGAACCCGCCCTGAAGAGGGTGGGGGTGGTGAGGCAACTAAGGGGGCCCTAATAGGGCCCCCTGCCACCTCAGGGCCAAGTGGGTGCATGTGGGGGGGCATGTCATGCAACCCTGTATTTTCATCCCCAGTTATTGCATAGTCGGGCATATGTGCAGGAAGGTTCAGTCGGCACTCTGGGAGCAGTGGTCTGCAGGTCAGGCTGTCAGGCTGCCACAGTACCAGGCAGACCAGGATTTAACTCCTAATCTGGCAGGCGATAGCACCATGGGTTTGGCGGTCCCGCAGCAGACAGCCCCGTGCACCATCCGCTGTGAACTGGCCAAATTCATAATCAAGCCCTTAATCAGAATGGTTCACATAATGATGGCCCAGTGATGTAAATAGCAGGCGCCATATCATAAAGACAGCACAAAGGCACAGGATGGAACTGTGCATCTATTTTCAAAGCAATTATGATCTCAACAATGGATGCACTGACTTGAACATTTCATAAATTAGTGTCTGACTTGGATTAAACACAGCAGGGAAACAAAGACCGTGGCTGCTGCCTTGTGTTTCTGAGATGTTTTTGAACTAATTGCTCAAATTGCTTAATTTAGTTTATGGATTTTGCCTGGATTGTAGAGAAAACAGGCTCACAGCCCCAGTCTGTGCATGTGAACAGTGCACATGATGCTGCCACTGATGTTACTGTTACCCAATTATATAGTAAGTACACAATTTACCAGCCTGTTCTTGCAAAGGATTCAAACACAACCTCAGAAGCAAAGACCCTTGTCAAAAATTGTAACTTGTGGAGTCCGATTCATAAAATGCATTTTGGAGTACATAAAATAGTATTTCAGTAGTACAACGTCTTATACTACATCTATTAAAACATGCAATTCATAAACCTATGTCCTCGGTGTTCCTCACTCATCTCTTCTAACTTTTCTTTATGGAGATCTTTGTATATGTAACCATAGGATGTAGTGGTTAGAGAATGGAAGGACAAGGGGGAAGAGTCTGAAACTGGGGAGACATTTCTTCAAATAGGGTGAGGATAAAGGAACTATTAGAGGGGGGTCTAGGGGAGGACATGGCATCCACTCACATCAGAGCAAGACAATTACTATTATCAAAACACTTCTGAACCTCCCACAACCTTAATAATGACACACTAGGCTTAAATGGGCTCCAGCCCATTCCTTGGAATAAGTCAAGCATGACACATGATCAGCCACTGGTACTGCAGCACGGTCCTATAATTATATATATGTGTTTGTGTGTTTAATAATTTTTTTTAGGTAACACTGTCTAAACATTCTTAGTTAAAGTGGAACGGCTGTGTGAACCTTAAAAAGAAGGCAGAATCTAAAAAAAGGGCACATGGTCTCGCCTCGGATTTGCTTGTCTACTGCAAGCCAACGAAGGTCGCGAAGGAGACCAGACACAGAGTTGTGCTTCAGAAGTTGGAACAGAAGCTGGTGGCAGAGTTCTGGACCCTTTGGAGACTTCTTCTAGCAGCCTTATCTGCCCCAGATACAGATGCTGCCATAGTCCAGCCTTGTTTGGATCGAGGCCTGAACAACTGTCCTTTGTGCCAAGAAAGGAAGGGAACATCCACATGAGAGTAAATTATAGAGTTATGAGAAACAGAGAGACAAAAAGGCCGGTTCACTCTTGTGCTGCAGTCTTTGAGCCAAGACCCACCGAAACAGACAAAGGACAAAAGAAATTCCATCCAATCACTAACCCCTTATGTGCGGTGCAAATTTTCACGCTGTGCGGGGGTTTTGCTAAGTGGGTAGGATTCAGACGGCCAGGGGCCGTCCTGCGCACACGCCCACCGGGCCGTCACGAGCATGCAAGGGGTTAAACTAGTTGAAGGACAAAATACACAAAGGACTAAAGCACACCACTCCAATCACTGGACTGGGGAAATGTCTAGCATTTGCCAGCACTGTATAGAACAGTATAATTTTGATCTTTAATATCTGCTAACAAGCTGCCATTTTATCCAACTCATAAATTGGGTTTTTGTTCATGACAAAAGGTCTTACTCTTGACTAAGCCAAAGCAAAAAATATAAAGCAGGAAATATCACTTTCTATGGGTAAAAATATTGCACAGTGTCCCTCATCGGGTGCACATGAAGAGGTGGAATACCATGAAGCAAGATATTTCTTCTTTCAGTCTCCCGGGCTACTAAGGAACAATGGCTGCCCTAGCAATTATGGGTCAATGGGTGCCCTAGCCATTATGGACCAATGGGTGCCCTAGCCATTATGGACCAATGGGTGTCCTAGCTATTATGGACCAATGGGTGACCTTTGCTGCTTCTTACAAACAGTGACAGGTGAAACACTTGAATTCATCCAAACCACTGGTAAATGCCACAGGCAAATTTAACTCCATTGTCTTTTGATGTCTGTACTGCTATAGGAATGGACCAAACATATGCAAATCAGCCTTGGTGCTGTGTTGTATTTTAGAACACCCAGTCCGAAATGTTCCAACATTTCCCTTCTGAACAAGAACAGAAGCAAGATCAGACAGGTTTGGGCCATTCTGGGCATCACAGGTGAAGTGAATCTTGAGTCCATATGCCACAGAGCTTAGAGTGCCATGTCTGGGCATACCCATGCCAGCATGCCTCACCAAGAAAAGCAAAAGAGTAATGAAGGGAATGAACGCTGGCCAAAATATCAAGCCAGGAAAACTGGGGTACCACTCCTTTATGTTGTACATCCCCAAAAGATGGTGGCCCCCACCCTCCGTTGTCCTCATGTTGACTTGTAAATCTGCCGTAGTGCCAGCTCTCCCTGGATTTTTTATTTAAGGGCCTAGATTGCTGGAACTTTACTCAATGATAAACAACTCTGTCTTCATGTGCTTTTTCCTTTAACCATGGTAACCTCTTGTAAGAAGTAATTTCCACATTTGCCATTTGAGTAAGGCTTCTACAAAGTGTGCAGAAACTGTATGAGTGGATTAAAAATGCAAATACTCAGTGAGGTCCACAAAGAGACTTTCGCCATCCACGTGGAAGGCCCAAACTCCAGCACATGGCGTGACAAAGATTCCTGACAAACTGAGGTTTGACTTCAGTACTGGTGGAGAAATGTGGCTCAATGGTTAGAGCGGCAGACCCTGCTGCAGAGATCTAGCCCGGGACCAGGGTTCAATTCCCCGCCTCGGCGGGTCTTGGGCTCAAAAATTCCACGGACCTGATCATTCTCGCCTCGGTGCCTATTCCAATCATGGAGTCCCACTCTGCAACTCTGGGCAATAGCTTGCTTAATCTCCACAACGGCCCTCACAACGCTAAGGATGCCTGGCCTCTACCTTGGGGGTGCCCAGGAGTGGACGCCTCACTGGGAAAGCCAGGATGGGTTCCACAGCGGTATTCGTACAAGCGCCTTGAGACCCTTGCGAGTGAGTAGTGCGCTATACAAGTATCAATTTACATTTACATTTTTACTGTAATTTAAAATGAGCCTGTTTTGACTCTTAACTGATAGATCTGACTTTGAGTGATCCAGTTGCAAGTGTGTCTTGGGGCAGCAAAGTCCAGCTGCCAAATGCTCAGATTTAATAAAGAATGCATAGCTCTGCATTCTTGCATGTGTACAAATATCAGCTGAAGAGTCATGTTCTCTCTGGGATTGCCAGCAAGCACTGTGCAAATCAGAGCAAAAGCAGCTCTATTTCAAGTTCGGCTTGGGGGCAGATAAAAACCCCATCAGTACGACACTTTACTAAATAAGGTACATACAAATCTTTCGCAAACATGCATTTTTTATATGCATGTCACAAGAATATTTTCGAGTAATATTCAGTGCAAAATTAAACCCTGTGGAGGCCCCTAGGCAGTTGAAATTTCGTGCCCCCTCGCAAATTATCTCCTAATACCTAATTCACCAGATTCTTTTACAAACTGACAGCTGTCAGAAGGTGAGATTTTAAGAGAAAAACTGTTTTGCGAATCTGGGGCCAGATGTACGACCATTTGATTTTGAGCCTCACAATTTGTGACAAATTGCGAGTCGCAAATTCTGAGGCGCACAATCAAATGTATAACAGTGTGTTTAACACTGTTTGCGATTCCCAATGGGGTCGTAGATTGGGAGGCTCATTAATATTAATGAGCCTCTCGCATTTTGCAAGCCCTTTGCTAGGCAGACCACCATGTCTGACTGCTTTTAAAAAAGCAGTTTTAAAAAAAAATGCAGCCACTTTTCCTTAAAGGAAAACGGGATGCATTTTTAAAATTTTTTTTAATGAAACGTTCTCGTTGCATTTTTTAACTGCAGGCCCTTAAAAATAATTTTGCATGCATTTGCAAATGCATTACCACCTAATTAAAGTCAGTGGTAATTGCGAGTGTTTTGCGAACGAAATTGAGGTTGCAAAAACATTAGTACATGGATTGAGACTCGCTATTTGGAAGGGAACGCCCCTTCCAAATAGTGAGTCTCTAAACACTTTTTTGCGAGTCGTAATTCATTTGCGACTCGCAAAATTATGTTGGTACATGGCCATGACAATTTTAGCATGCGCAAAGGGGTCGCTAAAATTGTTTGTACATGTGTCCCCTGAAGTCTCTGTTTATGTACTTTATGGGCCTGATTCTGATGCGGTCAGGAAAGCATTCCCACCTAGGGCCTGATTCTGATGCGGTAGGAAGGCCTCCTAATGGCATTTGCTCCTTCCAAATTGGATCGGGAACGTGTCTTCCCGACCCAGGGCCCAATTATGATGCGGTTAGGAACATATGCTCCCATTGAAGTTAATGGGAGTCCAACCAAATCATATCTAGAAGCATCTGGATGCATCGTATTTTGTCGGTCAAACTTTCCTGATCCGAGTGGGTCGGAAACCATTTCCAAACCGATTCGGTCGGGAAGCTCTCCAACCCGCAACAGAATCAGGCCCCAAGTTGTTAATGCATACAGTACATTAATGCAGTGTTTTCTCAGTAGAGTCTTTAATGTGAAGTTTTCGTTAAATTGATTCATTTTTTCCCTCACGTTTGGATCAATATTTAAGAAAGCTATGTAATATCCTTTCAAGATCAAATCAATATTATTTTGATCCATTGTCGCGGGGCCCCTAAACGGAGTGCGACCCATAGGCTGGTACCTACTTTGCCTAGTTGGTAATCCGGAACTGGTAATATTGACAATTTCCAGTCTTTTCCCAACCAGTTTGTCCAACTTAGTTGGTGACTGAGTTTCATGTTGTCCAGGAATGTGGAAAAAGTGTGTTTGTAGGAGAACACTAATCTCATATCAACCCACACAACAAAGTGTCCTGCCTTTTGTGTTCACAGTGACCTGTGAGAGGGGCAAAAGTCAGGGGAATCACTTTGAAGGAAGGGCATCTCAGAGACTTTCCAGGCACCTCACCTTGAGAGGAATGGCAGGTAGCTGACTCTCCGATAAAGAATCTCAGCCACGGGTCTCAGTAGCCATTCAGGCAAAATGGGGATTAACTTATGAGATGGATTTTGCTATAAGGGTGAGCAAGAGCTATAGTGTGGGAACCATCCTACAATAAGTTAATAGGAATTCACTGATCACGCCTGGGTTAGCACTATAAATGACTCCTTCCACCACACTCAAGGAATGATGCGGAATGAAGAAGTAAAGAAGACAATCTGCATGGAGGAATTTGATAGTGCTGCATGATTAAATATGTGTTTCCTTGAATCTCTGGCTCTCAAGGCAATTCTCAGTCCAGAAAAGCTGGTCTTTTCTATCCTACAAGGTAAAAGGGTACCAGGACCTATTCCAGAGTTGTTGGCTAACATTTCCCGCGGCTAGAAAAAAGGGAGAGCACCAAAGCAGGCGAATCAGCTGACTGTCTAGTACAAAACCAGCAGATATCATTTCAAACTGACCTTTTCACTATGCTCCTGAAGCAAGAAGATCAGTGCATTTTTGTCAGTTAACCATGTGGCTTGTCCCAAAAGAACAGTCCCTGAAAGTTTGGGGACAGATTCCAAATTTGCCTTGCTTAGAGGTTTAAGCAGGACATTCAGGGCTACTGTGGCACATCTTGCAAAATGTATCTGACCTTTCTGAGTCCTTCCAAGCTCTGGAAAAGTCTGAAGATAACATTTTTACATGAATTGATTTTCAATTTTTGACGGACTCTATCACCAGTCAGTCGCATAGATTGGCCAAGTCCAGCATTTCCACTGAACTAAACCAAGACTAGTCAGCAGTTTATAACCAATCTCATTCTACTGCTGTCTAACAACAACTGGTTTCATACGACCTGATCACATAATCCACAGTATAAGATTTAAAGCAAATTTGTATTGTCTTGTGTCTTTATAATCAATAAATCAGAATCATGTTTTTTAATTTGATATTGGCACTTTAAATTTGTACTTCTTAACTTTAATGTAGTTTCTGGTACTTTGGTGCCCACACCACAAGCATAATCTCGGATGAAAGTGTTGTGATTATGCCAAACTCCCAAAGGTAAGGTTGCGATTTCTCACAAAAACAGAAATAAATCGGCACCCTCTGATTTGTTGTGACATGGAATTCACCGATTTTCAGTGGAATCCATAGGCAAAGTTGTGCCTGATGCAGGTTTCCACGTGGGTTGCATTGGAAATCACAGCATGCCAAACCTTTGAATCAATATTTTTGTATGGAGTTCTCCATGACAAAGAACTCTGTACGGGGAATAGATTCTCCCATGCAAATGCACTTCTTGTGCAGAAATCCCGTCCACTTCCACTTCCACAAAATCAGGTGGTGATCCAGTCTCATAATCTTGGAAAGAGAAGAATGTCAGCCCTGTGCTGGATTACATCTCCAACCACTTCCATGGTGGAAAGGAGTCAGATCATAGTTTGGAAATGCCCACAAACTTCCATGTTTCTAGGTGTTCCTGAATTTACTCGGCAAGCCTTTAAAGCCATCCCTCGTGTCGATATTAATGTGTGGAGATGTTTACACTTCTGGGGCAACTCTCTGTCCAAGTAAATGGGGCTGACATCTGCCAGGAATCCCTTTGTGAATTACTGGCAGGTGTAGATAATGTAAATGTGGTCCGAAATGTAATTTTAGGAACAACTTTAGCTTTGTGAATAGAGCTCTTGGAGTATAATTTATGAGGTTTTGCTGTAGGGCAGCACCACAGGCCTCCCTGCTGCGCTGGCCTACGGCAAAAGAAAAGGGCAGGAATGTGTCATATCTATCAGATACTGTGCATTCCTGTCCTCTTCCCCTGTGTCGACGCACAGGGGAAGAGGACATTTTTCTATGTGCACACATAGAAAAAGGAAAAATGAGGATATGTTGTGCCTCCCTTATGCCTCCCTCGGGATTTCTCATAAATCTGGGGCAGTGTCATAAAGTCATGGATTTTGCTGGGAACGCCCCCAGCAACACCCATTGCACGCCCCTTTAATGCAGAAAACTGCATCAAATGGAACAACATTTACGAGGCAGCATTAAGCCAAAAAAAGTTGCTCAGTGCTGCTTTGTAAATATAGAGCAGGCTCCTGCGCCATGGAACATCACAAAAATGTTTGGGGGCGCGAGGGGCCTCATAAATAGGCCCTTGGTGTTTACTTCTAGGTGCTAGATTGTTGTAACTGTTGGAGATCAGCCGTATCTGACACCCAGAATGCTGCTTTTGACAGAACAGAACTGGCTGCTAAAGAACATCCTGATGCCAGGTATGCTTCGCTAGTTATTCAGCCTGGGGTGCCCATGTCTGCAACAGACAACTCTAGACACCCACGATAACACAGAACCCCACCACTACACATCGCATGAGTTACAATGCAGAACCGTGGAAAGGGCCCTGAACTATGGGCAACATTATTAATTCTTTTCTCCAGAACAAACACCATACGTTTAAGGACTTTTCCCATGATGTTTCCAAATCTTTACTCACCAGTACCAACTGCACAGACTGGCACAGAAGGGTATAAAAGCATGGGGCACTGATTATTTGGACATTCAAGTTTCTCCCCTCATTTCTACAGCTCATGCACATACCATAGTAGTCCACATGGCTGACAGCAATTTGCAGCCACACTTCCTAACCTCACTTAGTGTGACATCCTAACTTACCAAAGGCACAACTGCTGTGCTGCTTCTGTCAGCTTCTGCCTGTACGTGTGATATCTGCAGGGAGTTACTGTACCTGCCTGCAGAGGAATACCTGGATCACGGTGGAGGAGCGCCCCCCCCCCGCCACCACCCACTAATAAAACGATAATTAAATGGGTTTTAGGCATGATTTTTATCGTTTTATTTTAATCCCACTGGACCTGACCCCAGGACTCTGACAACTCCTGGGGGAGGGTCCAGGGGAATGACACTGTGGTGGGGAAGGGGTAGTGCATTCCCTTGTCCTTTCCCTACCCATGAGGGTTTGGCTGGCTGTTTCGGCCGGCCAAACCCTCATGTGCTGTGAAACGTTCTCCAGCAGCAGCTGTGTTGCTGGGGCAGGAGAAAGCAGGCTCCCAGTCTGCATGGGAGCACAAAGTCCTAGCGCTCAGGCCAATCCTGACGCTGCTTTCATGCGGCATCAGGATTCGCTGCAGTGCATTCTGGGAGCCTATGCCCAGAGGATGGAACAGCGCAATGCAGCGGATGGCTGCGGTGGTGATAAGGTTATATTTTTATCTTTATCATTATTATCTTATAAAACTACTAAAAGCATTGCAGAAAAGCCACACAAATGCTCATATGTTGATCGCCGGCGACTTTAACACCAAATCTTTTAGCGACTAAACAGGGAAGAAACTGTAAAGTTCCGAACGGTGCGTCCGATGTCGTCTGCAAACTAGCAGCACTTGACCTAATAATCATGAATGGTAAATCCCCATGGGACTCGCCCCCAGCGGCAACATATCTGAGTGGAAAAGTCACCTCGACAATAGATTTTATCATTACTAGCGCAAAACTGCTTTCAGAAATAAACAGTTTTAGAATAATTCCACGAGGAGAAAGTGCCCACCTCCCGCTAACACTGAATCTGAGGAATAGAACAAAAATTGCTCAGAAGAGTAACACAATTATCCAGCACCCAAAAACTTTCAATTTGCGCAAAGTAAAATGGCAAGGAGTGGCCCCAGAAGTAATGGATGACAAAGTAAAGGCCTTTATTGAAACCCAAGGCCCAGTTCAAGAACGGGCGCACGTAAACCATTGGGAGCATATAGCTGAGTTCTTGCTCCATTCCTTCCCGGTTTCCAAGCAACAGAGGTCTTCAAAAACAGCCAGAGGGAGCCATGGTTCACCCAAGATCTCAAAATGTGCAAAAAAGAGATCGCGAGAGAAGTGCGACGCCAATCCCGAGAGGGAGAAAAGGGCTTAACACAAGAAAAAATAAAGTTGCAGGCACTAAGGAGCGCTTATAGAAAGAAGTTGGGGAAAGCAAAATCAGTATATACAGATTCAATCTGGCAGCAACTATTAACAGCTAGCAAAAAATCCAACAGCAGCGTTTTCTGGGGGATCATTAATACTTTAACAGCTGGTCCAACACTTCAGCAACAGGCAGGAATCGGTGCAGAAATCTGGACAGACCACGCAAACACCTTGTTCAACCAACCCACGAGGGACCTAGAACAACAAGCCCAGGTGCAACACCATGACCAAAAGGAGGCTCAAGCTGTATCGAGTCATGTAACATCAACAGGCAATTCAGCTCATTCAAACTCCACGTTTAAAGAGCAAACTCCTCTGACAAATGCAAAAGAATTGAAAAGCCTCATAAAGAAACTAAAGTCTGAGGGAGCGGCTGGGCCAAATCGCATACCAAATGCAATTTTCAGGAGCAACCCAGAGTTGTGGTCCGAAATCCTAACCCCAGTCTTCAATGAGATTTATGTATATTCTAACATCCCAGTTTCCTGGAGGGGGACTGGCATCCACCCCATACACAAAAAGGGAGACCACAGCAAGCCAGGGAACTATAAACTAATCTTGTTGATTGACGTGGAAGCAAAATTATATGCCTCGTGTCTATTGAACCATCTGCAAGGCTGGATGGAGGAAAAAAACATCATCCCCAAATTTCAAACAGGATTCAGGCAAAGCATTGGTACTCAATCGAATCTTGCAACCCTAGCCCTCCTGACTGAGCAGGCGCAAAGAAGGAAAGTTTGCGTCTTTGCCTGTTTCGTGGATATCAAATCAGCATTTGACAGAGTCAGCCGAAATCATTTATGGAGCAAACTCAAAAGATGGGGCCTACCAAATGTACTCCTTACTGCCATCACAAACTTGTACACTGACACCTGGAGCAGAGTCAAGTTGGGAAATGGGTTGAGCACCACCGGAAGTATTCTTACACAAAGTGGTCTTAAGCAAAGCTGTGTCTTGGCCCCAAGCCTTTTTAATCTGTACTTATCGGATATTGCCCTATACTTTGAAAACCCAGACTGCCACCCTCCGAAACTGGCAAACGAGCCCGTCCCAATCCTCCAATACGCTGAGGATATAGTCTTGCTAAGCCAAACCCCATTGGGGCTACAAAGATCAATAAATAACCTGGCATCCTACTTGGACTCGGAACAGCTAGAGATAAATGAAGACAAAACAAAAGTCGTCCGTTTGGTTGACAGTAGGAAATTAAAGTTTAAATGGAGAGTTAACGGGGCTCACGTGGAAGAAAAAAACTCATACAAATATCTGGGCGTAATAATCGGGCAGGGCACAAGTCACAAAGAGCACAAACTGGCCCTTAGAGCAAAGACCCAGTCCTTGATCTATGCTTACAGATCCTTGCGCAGAAAACCGGACTGCCCAAACTATTCGCATCTGTTAAAAGTTATGGCTGCCCAAATCCAACCAAGTGTGTCCTACGGCCTCGTCCCCTGGTGTGGAAAAGATTCGCATTTTTAGAACGAATAGCAGTCAAAAATCTACAAATCTGTTTTTGATTTGCCAAAATGCGCCTCGCCTGCCCAGGTAAGACTGGAATTTGGGCTCCAGGATCTTAAATACAGGGCAATGAGCAACTTCATTAAATTCTGCCACACTCTCCGGCTATCCGAAGTAGACACTCTAAACAGACTTTGCTGGGACGAAGTTAGGTCACAGAACGAGCAAGAAATTCCAAACTCCTGGGGGAGTTTCCTGAGTACATCTCTGGCCACTTTGGAACTCCAACCAGCATGGGAGAACAAGATGGATCAAGTGTCTTTTAATAAAACTGTGAATGGCGCGAGCAAAAAGAAATCTTTACTGGAAGATAAATCGGTGCTTACAAAGAGGCGGCAAGGATGGACAGTTATGAAATCATATAGGTCTACAAAGCCAGAAGCCTACTTATCCGCCCACTTTAGTTCCCACTTAAAGATGTGCTTCTTAAAGTTCAGGATGGCGGTGCACGTCTCCAAGGATTTATCCCCCTCTTGGGCGACAGGTTTTAAGTCAGAAGGTTGTCGCTTAAGCGGATCCAAAAGGAAACCCTGACCCATTTGTTGTGTGCCTGTCCAGCCATGTTAAGCCAAATGAGACAGTACCTAAAGGCGATTTTAATCAACCTGAACATTCGCTCTAGCAGACAAGCAGTGATAAGCTGGCTGGAGGGTTCGTCATGCATTCTGGCTTGCCGAGGAGTCAAGTATATGAAATTGGTAAACAGCTGCCTATCGCAAGCGGACGATGTCTAAACTTAAATGTATGTAACACCTCCAAAAGTTGAACCCAATTTCTTTGTAACCTTTTACAAAAGGGTTACAAACAAATTAACTTCAACTTGGACACCTGCTGCTAATTGCTTCCTGGCGCCTCATTGCCTACTTGCAACTATTCTCTGACCCTGCTCTGACCCTTGAAACAGGGTCAGAGAATAGTTACAAGTAGGCAACGAGGCACCTGTCCAAGGAATTAAACCTCATCAGGAAGCACTTACAGATATAAAAAACAGGAAGAAGGAAGAGGATGGCAAATGCACCCATTTTGAGTTGTCAGGAGGGGTTAAACTAAAAGAGACCTTTACAGCACAATTTTCATATGCATTTTAAAAAGCTGTATGTTCTGTAGGGGCAACTCAGGAATCTGGCCCTTCAGAGATCCGGCCTCTCTTTCTTTCTCTCGTTCTCTCTCTCCCTCTCTTTCCCTCTCTTTATCTATCTATCTATCTATCTATCTATCTATCTCTCTCTCCCTCTCCCATAAACGACTGCATGGGTAACTTCGCTATGCAAGCGGCTCGCGAAGAAGCAAAAAGCCCCACGTACACGCAAAAAACCCCGCGAACACGCAAAAACCCAGCGAACACGCAAAAAAACAAAAATCCGCAATTTCGGACAAATTCGCGAATTTTGCAGATCGCGAATTCGCAAATCTGCAAATTCACGGATCGCGAATTCGCAAAATTCGCCCATGCTTACTCCCCACACTCCTACTTGGAGGTCTATGAAATTTTATTTCTTTGCTGTAACTTGATCTTAATACAGTTTTAGTATGATTTTATAATAATAGAATTTTATACACTCGAAATGTATGGCAGACAGAGCACGGACATAATACGATTGCTCACATAATGACAATCCTAGCTGCCCGTGTAGATGCAATTCATTTATTTTATGTAGGGGGGGTTTGTGATGATTTTAATTAATCAAGCAATAAACATTAAAACAAAACATTATTTTGTCCCTTGACCCCTTCCAATCTCCCTCCTCCGGCCCGCCCTGCCCTCTTTGGCAGGGGACAAGCCGCTACTGGGGAGGGGGAGTTCTTTACAACACAATTTCTCCCCCGTCCAAAGGGTACTCTTGGGTGGCACAACGACTGTGCTCCACTTCTATGTGGCGTTGAGTCAGTGCACTTCCTGATGGCCTCTTTGCCTCTGCCCACATGTTTATAATACAAAGCGGGCTTGAGGGAAAGTATCTCCCCATTACCTTGCAAATGAAGGGATGATTCTTGACATCGCACTGGTGCTACAGGAGAGCGGTCCAATCTGTGTAACAGAAGGGGCTGCACTAATGCATGTACACATGTGCACACAGAGACATATCTTCTGTAATACCAAAGGGCCAAGGGGGGCAGGGGCGGCTCTAGGCTCATGGTGGCCCTGGGCAGGGAGTGTAGGTAGGGGGCCCCGGAAGAGGGGGTCCGGGCGGAGCGCGGAGGCCAGTGAAGAGGGGGGGGGGGGTCAGTGTGTTTGGAAGTGGAACAGAGCCGGAGGCCGCCAAATCCCTGCCAGGGGCCGCCACACAAATATGTATTCATCCTCAGAGGATTAATATATTAAGGATATATATTGGCGTGGCGGCCCCTGGGATTTGGTGGCCCTGAGCAGGTGCATAGCTTGCACATGCCTAAGGCCACCCCTGAGGGGGGGCACAAAAGTGGATGCACTCACCTGCTGCTTCTGCCGGACACTTGATTATATGGCTGAGCAGGGCCGTTTCTGCCATTAGGCAGGACTAGGCAGCCGCCTAGGGCGGCAAAAGGTGGGGGGCGGCAAAAAACATGCAGGCAGCAGCAGGACCACGAGCCAGCAGTGCACCACGAGCCTCGGAGCCTGCAAACTGTACATCCGATTCCAGGGTCTGTTCCCCCACAGACCCAGCTGTGCGGGGGGGGGGTGGTTTGGGGGGCTCCCAGCTGCAGGGGGCCCCCTCAGCACAGTACTCTGTGGCTGCTCGGAGTTCGTGCTAACTGTTCAGCGTGTGCCATCCATCGACGATGACAGTGATTTCCTAATCAAAGAGGCTCCGTTACAGTGCTTAATTTGCAGATGGCCTGGTAATTATTAAAAACCACGATCTTCTTCTGTTGATTCCTGGAAGTCCTCATAGGAAGGCCCACCCTGGTTCAGGCACATTGAAGAGCGGGATCATCACGTTAGTGATGTCACCTCACGTCAGCAGATTGCGCCTGCCTTCCGCAAGGAACATGGTTTCATTTCCGTTGGAGATAGGCTGAGGGCGGACTTTTCACTGAACTGGGGTAAGGTAGGCTAGAAGTGTGGAGGGCTGCAGGTGAAATGTTTTACAATACCGTACAACGTTCAGAAAAATGTTTTTTTTACTTTTCTTAACATATTGGTGAAGATATATAATACTGAAACAGAAGCGTTTTACTTGGATACAATTAAGAGACCTATATCAATGACTGCAAGGGGTTAACATATTGTAAACAATCAACAATCATTGTAAGGATTAGTACTAAGCGATCACTAGCATTCATCAAGTCGAAAAATATATTACTTTAGCTCTGCTTTGAATTCATGTAGAGAGGGAGTACATGAGTGCAGGGCCGGTCCTAGAACTTCTGGGGCCCCGGGCGAAAGGGAAGATGTGAGGCCCCCCTAATTTCTATGTAACATCCAGTCACGGCCAATTGGTAACAGTGTATATAGGGCAAACTGTTCAAAAGGTAAAAACCCGCATCCTGCAGCACTGCAGCAGGGTCCGGTGTAAAGTACAAGGGGCACCCTTGGTTGATCACTTCGTTAGATTTAATCACACACCTGAAAGTCTTAGGTGGTGTGTTATTGAAAAAGTCAACTCCAATCCCAGGGGAGGAAATCTGGCACAATCAATCAGCATCCGTGAGTGCAGGTGGATGCATTTTTTTGATACGGTGAATAGGGGCCTGAATGAACAGGAGGAAGTCATGAGACAAATGGCACTGTTACCAATTGGCTGACCTCCTTTCAATCTATGACTCTCTTCCATCTGGGGTAGGGGTCCTTTTTCTGCCTTGTTGCCATATGTCATGTTCCACTAAAATGGCAACTCTTCATTAATAGGTGTTAATATCAGCTACAACACTTTATCCCCATGTAAATGTAATTGATATATATTGTTGTCTGTGATTGTCTATATGGTGTTCTTTATGTACATTATTGTAGATTTTACTGTTTGAATTATTTTTGCCTCCGGAAAGTCAAGAAAAGTAAACATGAAAATCCCTTGTCAAAATGTTTAATAATTAATAATTGTTATTTTTAAATATGTTGAATAATGTTTGGCCGCTTATCTGTATCCTGCGGTTTGATTCTCGACTAACACGGCATCCCCAGCGTGTTACCAACCCCTTGTCAAAATGTCATGGCCACATCTTGATTTAGTCCCTTGTTTACACTCCTTTGCGTCCTCGAATGCGTTAGTCCTTTGCTGATTTCGACCAAACTCGAGTCCCTCGCTCGGTGTCAGACGCCTACTTAGCTGTAATTGGTGGTCTTCGACCACGTGGTTCTAACCGGTCGCGTGAGACGGAAGCTGCCTGGACACTCCGAGCTACCTAACTAACTGCTGCCCCCGTCCCTGTATATTTTGGAGCTAATGCCCTAACTGAAGGTAACAATCATTATTTCGGCATGCCTTGCGTTTTTGGAGACAACACCATTAGTTTTAGTTTAACAATAGTAGCGCTCCACTTTACGGTGGAGTTGACTCTCCTGGGCCACCGTTACTCTTATTTTTCAACCGGGATGAACTGTTCTTTGATTAACTTACCGGGGCTACCTTTACATTAGAGTCTGAGGAAGATGTATGTAGCAGTACACATCCTGCATTGGCGGTAATTATGACAGGTGGATTTAGACCTGGGTACCTGGTCTGATACAGGTTATTCTATATAATACACCTTAAGTTAATCCACCGTTTGTTCCCGATTGATTGTATGGCCATATTTTGTTGTCTAGTCGTTTTACATGTGTATTGCAGGGAATTTACAACATAGGTTTCATACCTGGTTTTTTCCCACACAGATTTACTTGAATTAAAATTCCCTTTTGCCTTCAATCACCTGGTACAATGTCCATCATGATATCGGACTAGGGTGAGTGTTTTCTCAAATATATGACACTTACGTGCTGGGCGTTTAACCATACTATGGGTTTGATTGGTTCCATTTTTCCTTACGCAGCACGATTGAATTCGACTGCCCATCGAGGACATACTGTCTTTTGACTGAACCCTAATTCTGAGCAGAAATTCTTAGCCAGAGGTGAGTTTTAATCTTGCTGATCATCTCTCCCTTGACAAACCTGGGAGGACTGTGCCTTTGGAGATGGGCTAACAGTTTTTCCGGTCTGTCTTTACCTTTGATAGGTGTACCGCCCAACTGATCTGGAATCGTGACACCATTCCAATTTTAATTGGTAATGTACCCAACACCTTTTTTAAATATTTTAGATTTGAACCCCACTTTAAAAATTGTAAAATATTCATACTTACTATTACAGGTGCTTCCCTGCCCCCTGTCCCCACTACCGTCCTGAAGAAGACCCGCAGCAGAGGTCGTGACTTCCCCCTATTGTGCCAGGGTCGAAACGTCGACGATCCCCCCCGTCATTTCCTCAAAGCCTACACCTGCCCTTCCCTGTCCCCCTGTATAATATTGTATATAGATTGTAAATGGGTAGGCTTTACGTGTGCAATGTATAAATAACCTTTCTGTTGCACTTAATCACCCTCAAATCTATACCTTTACTTTCCTTCACTTGAGCACCAACTCCCTCTCCTTTCATTTCCCCCTTTGCTGAATTTTATGAATTTGTAAATAAACTGCAGTAGCATTTGTTGAATTTACTGTTGTGTTGGGTTACCTGCATTTCTTGCATTTCTTGAGCTGAATTAAGCTAATAATACATCTCCATGTGTTTGTATATTCAGATTCATTCTGATCTTTTGTTGTTTGTGAAGTAATGATATCCACATCACTAGTCGTGTTTAAAACTTATATCTAGGACCACCTTCTTTACATATTTACTGTTACCCAGGTCCTATTGATTATTTGGGTCTACCCCATTGTTTTCAATGGTGCAAAGGGTGGGCAGAACGGTGTCCCTGGAGATCTCACATGAATCGACCTTCTACCAGAGCTGGGAAGGGTTCGCTCTGGCTGGTTCATCTACAATGATGCTGAGAGAGGAAATGTATGTAGTAGCGTCTGTTGCCTATACAGTGTTCTCCAGGTACATGGAATAATTCCTCTAGCCTGGATGACGGGGGCGATCGAGATCGTAGTAAAAGGGAGGGGGCTGCATTTTTCGATTCTCGCCTAGGGCGGCAAAACACCTAGAAACGGCAAAGAGGGGCTTTTGATACCCAAAGCATCTTTTGGCTGGAGGGAGGCAGCAACTCTGTTGTACCACAGAATATACATCAGAGCAAAATGTTCCATCATTTCTTGTCAGAGGACTTAGAAAGTTGGCTTGTGGTGGTCCAATGGGTGAGGCGCTTATGAGGCCCAGCTGCACCTCACCCATAACCCACAGTGCAGCTTCTGCAGAAAACAAAGACGCGCTCCTATGATGGAGGAATGTGGTGAAGGCAAGGCATTTATGATAGAATATGTTACATTTGGGGGGTTAGCTTTACTTACATATACGCGTATGTGTGAGCAAATCCTTTGCAAGGATAAGTCTGCATTTTGGGATTCCCAATCTTGGATTGACTCTAGTGAATCACGTTATCTGCACATCCTGAGTGTGCAATAGTTTTCAGACTAGAACACTTTATATGTATATGTGCAATCACACAAGAAAAAAGACACATAGCAGCAAGAGGACCTTTTGTGATAAGTCTGCTGCTAAAACATGCACAAAAGGCATTTGCACCAGCGGTGCTTTTGTACTGCGCTCTCCCTCCGAGGCCCCGTGTCACTTGTTGGCGAGCGGCAAATGGAAAAACATTCTGTCTGGCACCCTGGAGACTCTAATCAACGAGATTTTTGTATTAAATGACTAACAACATAATTAAAACAAAATGGGCCGCCACAGGAGCCTGAATGCCACATTGCGGTAAGTCCAGCACAGCACACATGATTAATTCATCTAGGAACACTCATAGACTTCCAGCTGGCCAACCCCTGAACCGCAGGCTCCTTGATCCTAATCACCCTGAACAGTAATGCCAGCTGTGTGTATTAGTGGCGAATACAAGAGGATCACAGCAGGGTGGAGCACTGGCAGACTTGGGCATATTTCACCCACAAATCCACAACATTATGTACTTCAAGTCAAATGGCACTTCTGCATATATAGCCGGGTGAACAGAAGCGGCCCCGGTATGTTGTGTAATGCCAGCCTCTTAAGGCTGCAGGGAGCAAGACCTACTCTCTGCAGGGGTGTTCTGTGGTCGAGATGAGGGCCTTGTCACAAGCAAAGTTTGAAAAATGCATCATACAGCAGAGTTTGCTGCATTAGCCAAGAGCATCACTTATTGACTGCAGCAAACCGGTCCACGGTGTAGCATCCCACCAGGTATCTCTCACCTTGCCTGTAGCCCAGTTTGGCCCACTCAGATCCCTGCTTTCTAAACTGATAAGAGCACTGGTTGAGAATTTCATATGACATATTTTGTGCTCCTGTGAAATACGTGACCACATCTCCTCTCTTTTTCTTGTGAACAGTCTGTTTGTAGAAGTGCCCAAATAGAGGCTCCTTCTCTGCACCCACTCTGCAGATACCACTTGTTAAGGTTGCTTCAGAATGGCATGGAGTTTGTCATTATTTGTTAACTTGCCACGTAGACTGTCTGAAGAAGATATGTGGATTGTGAACAAAAAGGACATAGGTCCTGTATCAAGGTTAACAATCTGTATTTCTTCTGTATTAATGTTATTATAAATATATATTTTTGTATTAGTAATAGCAATAGTAGCAGTTGTGTAATTATGGCTGTTGTAACTGTTTTTGATTATTAATAATAATGTCAATAAAAATCATCATCATCATAACCATCATCACTGTAATAATATTGATGTGATAGTATTCCCTGATACAAATATTGCCATTATTATTGATATCATGATTATGACTATTAACGGCATCATCAGTTATGCCCCACCGGAGCAGGTATTTGTAAAACCTTTGGGTGTATTCACTCTATGTCGTTTTTAAGGAACTTCACAAAATCTTTGGAGCATCGAGCAAGTTAATGTATATTTTTTGTTTTTCAAAGCACAACACAGTTACTCTATTATGTCCAGCACAATTCATAAATATTCAGCCTGAAATATGAAGCCAGTGCATGCGTCCAGGACTGGAATCAATAAATAATACATCAATCAATATTTTAACAGAGTTTTTGAGATATGTAAACTCAAGCATAACGTTATTACAACATGATGTACCTATGTAAAAGATTACCAACTAGAAATCAAGATACAGTTAAATTGATCAAAGTACCCTAGGGGGACACAAATCTCTTGTTATTCCATTCCATTACCAGATTTTCTCCACCTCCTTTCTTGTCCATGTCACTTTCCCAATGACCCAAACTTATTAAAATGCAATGTAGGTGTCTCCAGGAGCGTTACCATCATATAAAATAAGCATTGGCAAAGCCATAGTGCCTTGCTTTAATGTACCACCACAGACCTACTGGCTTTTCCAATGCCTGTTTGTATTGGT